>NC_069510.1:18464341-18734341 GCF_027579735.1 Bombina bombina | reverse complement strand
CCAGCCCCTTTCAATGGGTGTTCCAGTCAAACCTCATCAACAGTGCTAAACTGGGAGCTTCTAAGTACATTTAAAAGGTTTTATACTGGATTTTTATTTCAGTATCTGTACATATTATTCTTTATAGTAGTGTCTATTACATGCAGTTATATGAAAATTGGTTTATACTGTCCCTTTAAACCCATTTTGGCTACTTTTACCCTAACAAGGATTTTTACTTTATAAGTAACTCATAATGTTTTTGCCTCACATTAATTGGAGATACTGAAGTATCGTTTGACCTTAGAAGATCTTTCTGCATTACTACATATAGGGATTAAATCCCCCCAGGCTATTCATATACCTCATATCTATGCTTGAGACCAGAGTATCTATCCATATTTTATATCTCCTCTGCGTAATGCCCTCAACATTGTGCAGAGAAGAGGTTTTGTATGTTTAATCCCCTTTTTCTTTATATATTGTGCATATATAAGAAAATGTTTATATAAATCATACACATCCTAATCAACAAATAAACTTGCTTCTGGGTAAAGCGACAAAATGTTCAGAAGTGATTAGTGAAACATAACGCTAAACCAATACCCATGCCCAGTAAAAGTCTCAGCAGCACTTCCCTTTATTAAGGATTTCTACAAACAGAGCTGAATAAATGAGATATCAAGAAATGTCTTACAGTCAATATGCAAAGAACAGACAGAACTCTACAGGAAAGAATGAATAATGACTGCACAGCGTATATCAAAAGAACGCGCAGAAATGCTTTCATTATCGGCATTATTCTGTTTGTACAACATCCTATCACATAATTTGTTTTATAGTTTGCAATGTCCCTAATGAATTCCTGTAATTCCTCACATCACATTTTATATCATTTGAAAATGAAAAAACTGAGCTTTTCCTCTTCCGCCCCGAACACACTGAGACATCTTCAACAGATATTTAACCTCATTCTAGCGCTGTCTAGTTAGCATATTCTCTCTGATGTTTTTTTCAGGTATATAAAAGCAGAATTCTAAAGCTTTTTCATTATCAACTGTCTGTGCTTTTATATTTCTGTTGTCCAAATGAAGGTGCACAGATCATAGGGCCCTTGCGGTTTCAGGCTTACACAAGCTATCCAGCACCTGAAAGGCTTTGAAGCTATCTCCGCAACTTCATAAATGGCACTCGTACTGCAATCCCTAAACACTGAAGGCCAGATTACAAGTGGAGCAGTATTTTTCGTTTCCGCTACAGCGATAACCCTGCTAGAATTAAGATTTTTGCACTAGTCGGGTTGTGCTGGTATAACAAGCTGAAAGTAAATTGTTTTTGCTCTAGCGGTAACCCGACTAGCGCAAAAATCTGAACTTAGAATATTGTGTGCGCATTCACAGAATCCCCCACAAAAGTCAATGGAGAAAAAAAAAAGTGGAAAAAAACCTAACACCCGGGGGTGTTTGACCAGAGCTGTTCATACAACTACTTATTGCTGACACACGAGAGTGCTCGTAACTTTATACAACATTGCTGTTGACAGTGGACAACTACGCAAAATATTAGAAGATAGAAAGGCTGCCGAACACCATAACTACCATGAGAGGTAATCCCCTTCTAGACAAATGGGACGTATTTCTGACAAGGCTAGAGAGCCTCTTCCAACCTCTCATTGAGAAAGCGCTATCTGAGAGTGAACTGCAGCTTCTTATGGATAGATTACCACAGACTATATCAACGGTGAAAACTACGCAGCAGACTATTGCCCACAGACCTGAATCTTACACGAGGCCCATGAAAGTTGAAACCCTTAGCACTCAGATAAAGAGGGAGCCTTCTCAACGAGCTGATACTCTACTTTACACATCTCTATCAACGGAGCAGAAAGACTGGGCAGACAAAGCTTACCGGGGCTCTCCTGGTGCAAAGCGGCTTTTCCCGGTGCGGAGAGATGGGCTACAACAGCATAGCCTTCAAGTTAAGATGGGGCCTGGTAAAATAGAAGCATCGAGTAGCGGTGGCGGAGGCCGCAAAGAAGGCGCGAAGGAGCCACCTTATTATCGCACGATGACAGCTCAGCTATTACACCTGAGCGGGCACTGGCCGGGACCGCTGGGGTTACCTCTGGGCCTGGGGGGTGACTCCGGAAGGTCCGAGTCTCCAGAGATCCTAAATCCCTCTCTAAACGGTGATTCTCCAGAAATCTCCAAGACCTATACCTTGCAAAATGGAGCATCGCACAGCGATCAAAGAACCAGCTACCGAACAGGCCCACTGGGTAAGCACTTCAGCATTACTCTGGCCGCGCCGGGGTCAAGATCAAAGGCAGGACATTTAATAGGGGGTCTCGCTGTTACCTAACAACCTCTGTAAGAATCAAGCAGGGATAAGTCCCCTAGGACTATAGCTAAATATTACGATCTTACTATGCCTTAAGTTAAAGAAAGTTTTGTTCTGTTTGATAATATGGTTCTCTTTTTTTAGATGTTTTGTTTAGGAATGTTATTCATTATGCACACAGGGCTCAAATTCGTTCATGCAGCATTGTATGATATAATCAGCATACTTCAACTCTTATGTACATAAACCCTCTATAGCTTCATATGCACAATAATTAGTTAAAGGAAAGTAGATCCATCAGTGGGATGTTGTATCACATATATTTATTTTAATGGGAGTTTTCAAACAGTATGTTGCTGGGTGAAGTGTTATCATCCCTCCTCAAACTAGGTAAATAGGTGTGTGTTGTGGGGGTTAAGGGGGGGCCCTAAGCAGACACTGCTCAAGTCATATAGAAGGAGAGACACTGGACCCTACGAAAAGCTAAGTCATCAGGTTGTGCAGACTCACATAAACTGTCTTGTCAGGCGGTCCGCGGCCGGGACCGCGAGACAGACACAATGCACATAGCATTTGGCATCCATGATAACACTACCAACTTTAGGCATATATATATATTTTAATGGGATAGTAAACCACCCATAGTTAACCACCTTTCTCTTTTTCCTTTAATGTTCATTCTCCTCAAATATGGTACCCCAATTTGTACCTTCAGACTGACCCCACAGATAAACTCGCATAAAAGGGAAGTTTTGTTTTTTCCAAAGGGTTTTGTACAATTTTCTTAGGATAAATACAGTAGGCACAGTTTCTAATTTTTACACTACCAGGTCACAGTGGTCTGTTGTGTTAGATCTATGTTGAAGCTGTGCAACGGTTAATAGAATGTGTCAAGATGTTATGCCCATACATTATGTTCAGCTCAGGTCTAAGTATCTGGAATACAACTTGTTAATGTCATACTTGTAATGATTTTGTCAATGTAAGATACTTTTTGTTCTTTGCGTCATAAAATCCTCTGGACTCTAGCTATATCACCTGAAAGGTCCAAGAGTGACCTAATATATTACAGACGGGGAAGGAAAATGAGGACTCTAAAGCAAAATATTCACTCTTGCTATAGAATGTAGATATTATATTGCATACTGCTTATAAATATTGTATGTTTTTTTCTCCTCAATAAAAAATTTAAAATAAAAAAAAAACAAAAAAAAAAAACTAACACCCCACTCTCGCACAAAAATCCTCACATATTCTCATTAGCGCTAACCCAACATACAAATATAAATATTTCATATTCCAATGTTCTTTACGTAATGGAATATGTTCTATTTATTCATAATTAAATGTTTCTACATATATCTGATGTTTTTTTAAACAAATATATATTTATACCTATATATATGTACATATATTTATATATAGGTATAAATATTTACAAATATAAATATTGATATATAAATATCTATTTAAAAATACAAAGAACATATTGCCCTATGTACAGAACATTGGAATGTGAAATATTTACAGTATATTCATAGTTAAACATTTTCTATTAACTCATACAAATTAGTTTCACATACAGATCTTTTTCTATCAGTACAATAACTACATTGTGTATTTTAAATCAAAGTTAACCGCTTATATGTTGGGAGATAAAACAGCAAGACCTGCAAAAGTATAATATTCACAATCGAGAAATAAAATACACCATTTTTTTCTCCCTTTTTCATATTTTTTTCAGCTTCTTGGCTTTAGTTTTCCAAATAGTTTTGTCTTCTGCGAGAAACCTCTTGGGAATCTTCCTACTTCTTGAAGACATTACTGAACCGAGGAATGGATCTGCTCTGCAACAAAGAATAAAGGTTAGTAATTCCTACTTCCTGTTTCACCTGGCATTTATGCCTTTTCCAACTCCGCCTCCCCACACATTGCACCAACCGTTACTTACAGGTGAGCCAAGGGACCCTCCCACTTCCTTTTAACCTGCTCATCACCAGGTACCCATCCCTTTGTGCGCTCCCTTTATATACATTCATTCTGCTTCTAATAGCAAACTTCAGCTAGAAAAAAACTATCAGTGAATAAACATTTTGGTTCAAATGTAATCCTCGTATTAATACATTTTCTTTACTCCTTGCTTATCATTATGTAGAAATGTGAATACATTTCCATATAAAATACAGAATTTGTAAGGAATCTGTGCACTAAACCACACAGAGATGATGAAATTATCATGAAAGAAAGATATTTCTTACAAGTATAGAGATAGCAAGGCAGTATCTGAAGAAACATTTGCATAATGATGTATAAATTTTATTTTTACTACGCTAACAGTTGGGACTTTTTAATGTACAATATACTGTGCTAAACTTTCAAGAACAACATTTTGTACTTTTGATAATCCATTTTCTGTGATAAAACTGGATATGAAAATGGAAAAGCTTCCAAGTGTAACTGTAAGCATTTTTTTTAATGAAATATTTCATGTTGCATTGCCTGTCCCATAAGTGGTAAACTGACCAGTACAATTTGGGTATTTGGTCCCTGGGATGTTGTAAAATCAATACTTCAACCCCTTAACTGCAGATTACGAAACATGTCCATCATCTGCACATTGCATTTCACCCATAGATAATTTGTTTTGCCTCCTTTTCATGTAATTTAACTCTTAGAA
Organism: Bombina bombina; assembly: GCF_027579735.1. NCBI lineage: Eukaryota > Metazoa > Chordata > Amphibia > Anura > Bombinatoridae > Bombina > Bombina bombina. The sequence continues at coordinate 18,729,345 of NC_069510.1, read as the reverse complement.
TTGTGTCCTTTTATGTCACAGATATTGTATATGTGCACCCTGCAGACTTCTCAAGGCTAAACCTGCTGCATGCCCTTTTCAAGTGAAATTTATTAAAAATGACAATGCACAAAAGCAAAATGCACTTACTATGTGGTTAAAAAGCCTTGATAGTCTTATAGCAGACTGCTCTCCAGATAGAGAGTGATCATAGTCTCTGTGGCACAGTCACCTGCTTCCTAGCGTCTCCAGATCACACACGAAGCAGGGACCACTTGACCTTCGTATACAGCAAAGTCCAAAACAGCAGCACTCCAAGTATCAAAAAGACTTTATTTCAACTGAGCAACAGACAGAGAAATCCACAACGTTTCGGTGAACAGACCTTAATCATGTGGTATGATCATGATTAAGGTCTGTTGACCAAATCATTGTTGATTTTCCTGTCTGTTGCTCAGTTGTAATAAAGTCTTTTTGATACTTGGAGTGCTGCGGTTTTGGACTTTTCTGATATAGTTGGGGTGAGTACAGAGCCCCTCAGCTTGCACCCATTGGCAGGAGTGCTGGACTTTCCTTATTTTCTTTGTATACAGCACACAGAAAGGTCCAAAAAGGTGTCCAAATACCTTTACACATTTTGCCCGACCGGGATTTTTAAAGAGGATAAAGTATTGCATAGCTAGCGATTCGTCACTCCGATATTTAAAGGTTGTTAATAGTCCAACCCCTCGCTGGGGGTGTATTTATTGTGCAATAGTTAGACATTAATATAAGCAATTATATAAGAAAATGACATCAGAATAATATTAAAAACACCAAACATCCTCCTAGATTACAAAACGCATTCCATAGTTTCTAAAAACAATCTCTATTAGTCCCAATGTCATTCAAGGGTCAAGTTGAAATTTTAAAGTGTACGCTAAACCATTAATTGACACTTTGTCAACTGTAGCAAGCAACAAATGCCTAAATAATAACTTGATAAGACAACAGTTGTTATGATTCATCTATAATTGTGATATAGTTAGCAAATATAAAGTAATGATTTGATGGGTGTGCCAAGATTAAAGAACGACTGAAATTCTCTCTACCCATCAACTGAAAGGCTTTTAACTTAAATCCATAAAAAAAAACTATAGCTGAATAAATAGGGGAAAAAGAGAACTCTTTTTTTCTCTGATGACTTAAACCTTATGTGAAAGTGATATCTTCTTTACATATTTGCTGCAACTTGAAATTTGTCTGAAACGGCAAATTTTAAATAAATAAAAACACTCTCACACACACACACAGATATACACACAATTAATACAATTAAATATGTTGTATGTAGCTCAAACGCAAAGCTTTGTTTAACTGTTACGCCTCAAATGAAAAGTGTCACAAAACACATCAAAAAACATTTAAATGTACAGTTAAACTCATAAAACACTATCTAATAAATATACATTACACAGTACAGTTACACACATAATAACAGTATCTAATAAATATAAATTACACAGTACAGTTACACACATAATAACATTATCTAATAAATATACATTACACAGTACAGTTACACTTATAATAACACTATCTAATAAATATACATTACACAGTACAGTTACACTTATAATAACACTATCTAATAAATATACATTACACAGTACAGTTACACACATAATAACACTATCTAATAAATATACATTACACAATACAGTTACACTCATAACAACACTATCTAATAAATATACATTACACAATACAGTTACACTCATAACAACACTATCTAATAAATATACATTACACAGTACAGGTACACTTATAATAACACAATCTAATAAATATACATTACACAGTACAGTTACACACATAATAACACTGTCTAATAAATATACATTACACAGTACAGTTACACTCATAATAACACTATGTAATAAATATACATTACACAATACAGTTACTCATAATAACACTATCTAATAAATATACATTACACAGTACAATTACACTCATAACAACACCATCTAATAAATATACATTACACAATACACTTACACTGATAATAACACTATCTAATAAATATACATTACACAATACAGTTACACTCATAATAACACTATCTAATAAATATACCTTACATAGTATAGTTACACACATATCACTATCTAATAAATATACATTACACAGTACAGTTACACACATATCACTATCTAATAAATATACATTACACAGTACGGTTACACACATAATAACACTGTCTAATAAATATACATTACACACTACAGTTACACACATAATAACACTGTCTAATAAATATACATTACACACTACAGTTACACACATCACTATCTAATAAATATACATTACACAGTACGGTTACACACATAATAACACTGTCTAATAAATATACATTACACTGTACAGTTACACTCATAATAACACCATCTAATAAATATACATTACACAGTACAGTTACACACATTATAACACCACCTAATAAATATACATTACACAGTACAGTTACACACATAATGACTGACTAATAAATATACATTACACAGTACAGTTACACACATAATAACACTATCTAATAAATATACATTACACAGTACACTTACACTCATAATAACACTATCTAATAAATATACATTACACAGCACAGTTACACACATAATAGCACTCTCTAATAAAAAACATTTAAATGTACAGTTACTCATAATAACACGATTTAATAAAAACATTTAAATGTACAGTTACACTCATAATAACACTATGTAATAAATATACATTACACAGTACAGTTACTCATAATAACTCTATCTAATAAATATACATTACACAGTACAGTTACACTCATATTAACACTATCTAATAAATATACATTACACAGTACAGTTACACACATAATAACACTTTCTAATAAATATACATTACACAGTACAGTTACACTCATAATAACACCATCTAATAAATATACATTACACAGTACAGTTAGACTCATAATAACGCTATCTATTAAATATACATTACACAGTACAGTTACACTCATAATTACACTATCTAATAAATATACATTACACAGTACAGTTACACACATAATAACACTATGTAATAAATATACATTACACAGTACAGTTACACTCATAATAACACTATCTAATAAATATACATTACACAGCACAGTTACACACATAATAACACTGTCTAAAAAAACATTTAAATGTACAGTTACTCATAATAACACGATTTAATAAAAAACATTTAAATGTACAGTTACACTCATAAAAACACTATGTAATAAATATACATTACACAATACAGTTACTCATAATAACACTATCTAATAAATATACATTACACAGTACAGTTACACTCATAATTACACTATCTAATAAATATACATTACACAGTACAGTTACACACATTACACTGTCTAATAAATATACATTACACAGTACAGTTACACTCATAATAACACTATCTAATAAATATACATTACACAGTACAGTCACACACATAATAACACTAATAAATATACATTACACAGTACAGTTACACTCATAATAACACTATCTAATAAATATACATTACACAGTACAGTTACACTCATAATAACACTATCTAATAAATATACATTACTCAGTACACTTACACAGATAAAAACACTATGTAATAAATATACATTACACAGTACAGTTACACTCATAATAACACTATCTAATAAATATACATTACACAGTACAGTTACACACATAACACTATCTAATAAATATACATTACACAATACAGTTACTCATAATAACACTATGTAATAAATATACATTACACAGTACAGTTACACTCATAATAACACTGTCTAATAAATATACATTACACCGTACAGTTACACACATAATAACACTGTCTAATAAATATACATTACACAGTACAGTTACACTCATAATAACACTATCTAATAAATATACATTACACAGTACAGTTACACTCATAATAACACTATCTAATAAATATACATTACACAGTACACTTACACACATAATAACACTATGGGCGCCATGTACTAAGCTTCGAAGTGACCGTCCGTCTGTATTTCCGCGTCAAAATTAGCTCACGATCTGCTTCTCGTATGTATCAATCTGCGATCTGCTCGAAAAACCACTATTTTTCATCAGCGATCGTAATTTTACTCAACTCATCGTTCCGAAGCCTTTTTCCACTTACTACATGTTCGATCGCACGTAAATTCGCTGTAATCGGAAATTATGAATGTTACAACTAATCCGCCCGCTCCAACTTTCACTGTAACTTCGCGTGATTTCCTTCGCGACCATTTAGGTAGCGAATACAATAGAAAACTATAGGGGTTATCAACCTGACGCCAGGTAGAAGTACTTAAGTGAAAGGACTAGACTACTATTGTAGCATTATTGGTTTTTGGATCAGTGAATGAAGATGGCCTTATTTTTTTAAAATACATTAAGCAATATGAAAAAAAATTGAGCATATTAGATAATTTAAAATGTTTTTCATGCTCCATCATGAATGCTTTCCTTTTTCGTTCACTGGAACTTTAAAAAAATAGATACAGAGAGAAGTTATGTAAATCATAAATCTATTTTAAAGGAACAGTAAAGCAGAAATTGTACAATCAAGATTCCGTTAACAGAATCCAATTTTGTAAAACATGAACGTAAGAGAAACAATTTTGGAGCAGACAAGAAAACAATATAAATATTAATTTATAACTTATAATTACCACGAATATCGCTATCACAGTCATCGGTTATGCCCTCAATGACCTCCGTGCCAAGCCTCTGTAAAACTTTTCTTTCAAAGTCTGTCAAATCTGCGACATAAGGTTGTCCGCCTCCAGTACCTCGGGCATATTGCTTTTCTTTGGCAATTTTGGATTTAGTTTGACGCTTGATATCGTTGAACCTTTTTTTGCAGGACTCGATATCTTTTTTAGTGGGTCCTTGAGCACTCACTGCGTCACTAATTTTCTCCCAAATAATCTTCTTACGAGCGCCTGGGGTTTGCTTGACTCGACTACCATAAATATAAACAAGTACAACATTCTGTTGATGCGAGAAGTTAGGGTTGCGAGTCTTCTTAGAAGTAGCAGAATCTCCGGAGCAAGCCATCTTGTGAATACCGAAAAGTAAATAAACAATATTCTAAGATTTCTGGGAAAATGCACATTCTTATACATGTCAGCAGCCAGACGTTGCCGCTTGTCTGGCGATTATGACACCTAGATCGTCACGTGGGTAAAGAACTAAACCAATCAGGTCGCAGACTGCTTCTTAACTTTGCTCTTTCGCGCCGAACGAAGCTTCAAAGTTATCAATAATCCGATTGTCTTCGACACACAATAGACGCGAAATTTTACGGCTTGGTTTTTAGTACATTCATGTAACGAAGTGCCATCCGCATGGTGCGAATGCCGGCGGGTTATTTCGATACGGTCTGTGCAAAAAAATTGACGCCTTAGTACATGGCGCCCTATGTAATAAATATACATTACACAGTACAGTTACACTCATAATAACACTATCTAATAAATATACATTACACAGTACAGTTACACACATAACACTATCTAATAAATATACATTACACAGTAAAGTTACTCATAATAACACCATGTAATAAAAAATATTTAAAACAAAATTGCATAAAAAAGTTATAAGGGCTCAAGTATATATGGTCTTGCAAAGGGGTTTAACATAGAGATACATATTTATGCAATATTCATATTTAATAAAGTGTTTACTGTAAATATTTCTCATTCCAATATTCTTCATAAACGAGAATAGGGAGAATATGTTCTAAGTATATATAGACATATCCATATATATATATATATATATATATATATATATATATATATATATATATATATATATATATATATATATAAATAGGTATAGATATATATTTTACCAATATCATCAGATATATGTAGAAATATGTATTATTGGAATGTGAAATATTGATATTTTCATGTTGGGATAGCACATTTGAGAAAACACAATCAGGTTTGCGCGGGGGTAGGGTGTTAGATTTTTTTCTACTTTTCGTGCTCCATTGACTTCTTTGGGTGAATACCTTAACGCAATTGCAAGATTCAAATTTTGTATTTTTGGGTTCGTCCAGTTCGCACATGAGTGAAAGCATTTTAAACTTAATACCAGTGCTACCTGACACGCGAAAAAAGCTTACTTCCTGCAGAATTAGCATTGGAGCAGGAGCGATAAATAGCACTCCACTAGCTATCTAGCCCTATATTGGGAATTTGATCTTAATTGACCTTTATTACAACAGAATTAGGATGGACTTGGCACTACCTAAGCATTGGGAAAGACAAATTTGTGTTGCCCACCCATCCCAGCCCCTATTATTTTCCCCTCCCCTTGTATTTCCAATACAGTAGAAATCCAGGTGGGAAGTTGGTCATAAAGTAGCCCCAAATGAAAGCCAGGCAAATAAACCATATAGAATATAATGTTATAATAATAATTTAAACAGAAAATTGAAGCAAATACAGAGTGGGAAAATGATAAGCTATAACAAGGGATTTTCAAACCTGTCCTCATTCCTCCCAAACAGGCCAGATTTTCAGGATATCTGAAGTAGAGTACATGTGAAATAATCAGCTGATCAGTAAACATTGTTATTAACCTGCCCTAGGTAATCCTGAAAATCTGTCCTGTTAGGGAGTCCTTAGGACAGGTTTAGACTAAGGGCAGATAAGTATTGCCCCTACACCTAGGCAGGATACCAATCTGAAACCATTGGTCCAGGTCAACCTTCTAGCTCGGCTCTGTATGGAGAATGAGCAGGTAAAGCACACCAGTGTGTCATTAGATTTCATACTGCCTTAGGCTTGCAAAAATCATCTATCCATTACTTTTATGTCATATTTGTCTTGTTTATATTTCCCACAACTAGGAGAATAGTTTTCAATTTCTAGCTGTTTAACCCCTATTTAATGTGTGCTAGTATGTTTTTAATCTCCCCCTGCCCTGTCCCATTCTGAGAGATGACTTTGATCATTAACCTTATCGATCGTGAAATGCGTTGTGTTCCTATACAATATGTTATCTGGGATGATGAGCGATAATTCAGACTGAACTTTATGTTCTGGGATAAGATTTATTAAGCAATGCTCATTTGTGGCAAAAGGGACATTCTAATGCATAAATCGGGACATTCTAGTACAAAAATAACCTTACGGTTCCCATAACTTAGTTATGTCACTTTATACCTAATTCATTAAGATGTCTTGGCACCTATAACAGCATACTAAACTACAAATGCAATACATTACATTTGCATACTATATAGCAATAGGGTTACATGAGTTACCAAGATGAACATGAGCAACGCTAACCTAAGCTCTTTTTGACACGTTATGCCTGATTTTAGGGGCATATTTGGTACAATATCCTGTTCTTTTAATGTTTTATATATATATATATATATATATATATATATATATATATATATATAAAAAATAAATGTATATCTACACCTACCTATATATCAATATGCATATATATATAGATACACATATTTAAAAATGAAAGTGAAGAACATAGGAATTACAGGTATTTCTATAAAAAATACTTAAAAACATTAAAAACAAATAAAATGATATTGCAAGTTTCAAGGCATTTAACTGGCAATAGCTCAAAGTGCACTCTCACTAAAAGCATTGGCACATGCCAGGGTGCTAAGAGGAAATCACAGGATTAATTAGATGTGTTCATCCCTTCATCAGACCATGCACTGTTGTTTGTCTGATGAAGGGTTGAACCCCCACCCCGAAACGTCACTTAGGAATAAAGTTTGGATACACTTGATAAGACCAGTGAGTGCTTTGTCTAATTAACCCTATACAATTAAAACGTGTATTTATGTATGTAATCATTTTTTTTTATTTTTTTTTGTGGTGGTTTGTAACCCTTACACTTTAGATCAGGTCTTGTCAATATTCTAGCACAGTTTCTGCTTTCGTTCGAGTACAAACTATAACTTTTATCTTGTAATATAAGCGTAATTTAACCCGGTCTTCTTATCCATTGAAAGTATAGGTTGTACTAGATGGGATTTACCATGGATTTGTAATATCAAGTTGCATGCTAATGTTACATGGTCCATCTATATTGCTTATCACGAGCCGTGCTATCATTAGCGTGCCACTTGTAATCTGGCCCATTGTATTGCTGTATGTAAAAGTTAACGACAAAATTAGACTTTATTATTCAGAAAGAGTGTTTGGAAAACTAACAAACTACAATTAACATTGTGACAGAATTAAAGCTTCCCAAAGTAAGTGCAACAGGACGCCCAACTTCAGCTTATCACTAACACGTTTGCCTCCTACTAATTTCTGATAAATGCCCATATGTCGTGTTTTATTAGCTCGCACTTTACTAGGGAAGCTCTGCCTAATTAAAAAGATGACAAACTTTATTATTTTCACTTTATAAGTAAATATGTGTATTTTCTTGCTTGCTGTTTTTTTGTCCTTTTTAAAATGTGTCTAAACAGAAATACCAACCTTTTTCCGCCCTCATTATACAATAGATTGAGTGAGCTTAACCTATGATAATTATCTCAGCGCATAGAGACAGTGAAGGAAAAAAAAATACTTCCTGGGGATAGAAAAAAAGAAAAATATTTAATTAAATTCTCTGTGTTCTTTCACCTGCTTCCCTCACTTTTCACAGCTCTTTCTGCTGACTGCTAATTGCAAATCTTCATTTTTTTTAGATTAAAGAGCAATTCATTATATTCTTGAAACCTTGTGTGCTTAACATTGGATAAAGAATAACAAATAGAATGGTATTTAATTTTGGAGATGTCCTTTGATTTTTTTTTTTAGTTTTTAATCTCCCCTGCCCTGTCCCATTCTGAGAGATGACTTTGATCATTAACCTTATTGATCGTGAAATGCGTTAGGTGTTCCTATACAATATGTTATCTGAGGTGATGAGCGATAATTCAGACAGAACTTTGTGTTCTGGGATAAGATTTAATAAGCAATGCTCATTTGTGTCAACAAAAAAAATTATACCTTGGAACAGGTTGTGCAAAGGCAATAATATCTTTAATGCTTTAAGGATTAAACAAGACTATATTTGCATCCTTATAAGAACTTTCATTATCTTTTCCTCTTTTTTTTGTAATTTAGCCAAGAGAATTAACTGTTCCAGTTCTGAGTATTGGATATGCACACTACAGAGTTCAAAACCTTAACCCTGCTACATATCTATACCAATAGAGATTTGATAATAAAATTACAGTAGCTAGTAGACTTGTAAAGCAGCAAAAAAATAGTTTCTGACCAATCTTACAGTGATTGTTAACCTTAACAAATTACTGGCCAGTATATAAAAGTAAAATTAAAAAAGGGGCACTTAAATTCATTAACATTTTGAAAGACACTTCATTTTTAAAATATTTACCACTGAGTTATGGTAAACATTGCGCCGTTCCTCCTCCCACATTTCATACTGTATTTAGCAGATCGATGACAAATCCAGCTTCATCCAATTGTTGCTTGCCCCACGAGCTGGATGCCAGATGGGGCACATAACGATTGGATGAAGCCAAATTCTTCCTCCACATGCTAAATACAGTAGGGGCGGAGGAACGGCAGTATGTTTACCATACCTCAATGGTAAATATTTTAAAAATGAAGCATCTTTTAAAATGTTAATGAATTCAAGTGCCCATGTTTTAAATATTACTTTTATATACTGGGCAGTAATTTATTAAAATTTGCAATCACTTTAAGGAACGAGTATTCTGAAAAAAAAATCCTAATATTCGTCTGCTGTACTGTTTGGTTTTCGTTTAGTTTAAAACTAAATAAATAATGAATACATCACAGAGCTCCAGGCCACTAATAGGTGGCTTTGTGCAGCAAATCCAAGAACCTAAAGGTTAAGGTTCTTTTGCGCAGGCTCAGGGTTCCGCCACCATCTTTTAGCATGGCCCAGGGCTCTGTGAAAAGGGATTGGTATTTAACCCTTAAAAAGCTAATTTAAAGTAAACAAATGAATATTGACAAATTTCGTATGGATTGGCTCCCCCATATAAGGCAATTAGTGGGTGGAGATTTGATATTAAAATACAATTGCAGCAAATCGTCTGTTAATTTGTTAATGTATTCAAAAAACCTTCACACTCTCCTAGTAGGTTAATTGATTACAAGACAGCAGAAGAATCTTGTAATTAGAAGGTATCTTATGTCTCTTGCCTTGATATTGAAGCGGCTATGCACTTTTAACATCAGCTTTTAAAACCAAATAATTGTTTTGTTATTTAAGACAGGCAGCTAATATTGTATTACATCTCTTTACTCTCTTCTGGCAGCAAAACTGCTAAAAAAGGTAGAACTCATCTAAATACTCGATAGACTATAGTGCTAACAGCTAACATACACGTGTATGTATATATATATATAATATAATATAACCCAGAAACCTGAACTCTAGACAAAAGGATTCATCGCAAGTCCTAAATCTGCTGTAGCCATAGAGACAGAAATAAAATGGCAAATCCAGAGCCAAAATGAAGAATTGTCTTCTTGCTAGGAAATTATAAGAAAATAGTAATAGGCGCACACTGTAAATATTAAACAACACAAATGTAAATAGGATTTTATTACAGAGAATAGAAAATACCTATGATATATGAATGAGATTTTATTACAGAGAATAGAAAATACCTATGATATATGAATGAGATTTTATTACAAAGCAGGAGGCTGTTATTGCATTTCTGACGCTAAGAAATTAAGAAGCCATTAAAAACTAACATTTACTTACAAAACCTACTTACTGTGCAGATCCTGTAAGAGAGAAACGTTATTATAAAAGTTTGTAAAATCAGCAGACGAGTTTGGAGGAGGATAAGTAACAGAATTACTTTCCTTCTACTCCAGAAGCAGAGTGAGCATGTGCAATTAATCCGTATAGAAGCTCCTCCCCACTCGTTCATCACTGTTCCTTCTACTCCAGAAGCAGAGTGAGCATGTGCAATTAATCCGTATAGAAGCTCCTCCCCACTCATCCATCACTGTTTCTTCTACTCCAGAAGCAGAGTGAGCGTGTGCAATTAATCCGAATAGAAGCTCCTCCCCACACATCCATCACTGTTCCTTCTAGTAGATGGTGCAGGTCTTTAGGAATTATAGTCCCTCTGATGATAAGAAGAAAAAGGCTTGGTGTATATGTTAAAGCCAATTAATAAAGGTGCAGTATACTCACTCCATGGGTTGCATGGTATCCGCTTGTCTGAAGTGTACCACTCAGATATCTGGTAGCAGTGATCCAAAGAGGTTCAGTGAACTGAGAGTAAAATAAAAACTCCAGTGAAAATATGTAGATTTTGTGGTAATAAAATAAGTATTAACTTACTCAATTAAAATAGGACTTCCGGCCGTCACAGCAAAAAAGGAAATAATATTCAAGTTTGGATAAAAAATATTTATTAGCTCAACGCGTTTCAACGTGTATAAACGTCTTTTTCAAGAGCAAATATGAAACAGGTTAAAACAGTTGTGCAGAAGCAGAGTGAGCGTGTGCAATTAATCTGTATAGAAGCTCCTCCCCACTCATCCATCACTGTTCCTTCTACTCCAGTAACAGAGTGAGCATGTGCAATTAATCCGTATAGAAGCTCCTCCCCACTCATCCATCACTTTTTCTTCTACTCCAGAAGCAGAGTGAGCGTGTGCAATTAATCCATATAGAAGCTCCTCCCCACTCATCCATCACTGTTCCTTCTACTCCAGAAGCAGAGTGAGCGTGTGCAATTAATCCGTATAGAAGCTCCTCCCCACTCATCCATCACTGTTCCTTCTACTCCAGAAGCAGAGTGAGCATGTGCAATTAATCCGTATAGAAGCTCCTCCCCACTCATCCATCACTGTTCCTTCTACTCCAGAAGCAGAGTGAGCGTGTGCAATTAATCCATATAGAAGCTCCTCCCCACTCATCCATCACTGTTCCTTCTACTCCAGAAGCAGAGTGAGCATGTGCAATTAATCTGTATAGAAGCTCCTCCCCATTCGTTCATCACTGTTTCTTCTACTCCAGTAGCAGAGTGAGCATGTGCAATTAATCCGTATGGAAGCTCCTCCCCACTCATCCATCACTGTTCCTTCTACTCCAGACGCAGAGTGAGCGTGTGCAATTAATCTGTATAGAAGCTCCTCCCCATTTGTTCATCACTGTTTCTTCTACTCCAGAAGCAGAGTTCTACAGCCAATAGGAAGCTGTAGTGATAGCTTCTATAGAGAGTAAAGGGCTATCCTGCATGACCCAATACTTGTGCAGAAGCAGAGTGAGTGTGTGCAATAATCCGTATAGAAGCTCCTCCCCACTCATCCATCACTGTTCCTTCTACTCCAGTAGCAGAGTGAGCGTGTGCAATTAATCCGTATAGAAGCTCCTCCCCACTCGTTCATCACTGTTCCTTCTACTCCCGTAGCAGAGTGAGCGTGTGCAATTAATCCGTATAGAAGCTCCTCCACACTCATCCATTACTGTTCCTTCTACTCCAGAAGCAGAGTGAGCGTGTGCAATTAATCCATATAGAAGCTCCTCCCCACTCATCCATCACTGTTCCTTCTACTCCAGAAGCAGAGTGAGCGTGTGCAATTAATCCAAATAGAAGCTCCTCCCCACTCATCCATCACTGTTCCTTCTACTCCAGAAGCAGAGTGAGCGTGTGCAATTAATCCGTATAGAAGTTCCTCCCCACTCATCCATCACTGTTCCTTCTACTCCAGAAGCAGAGTGAGCGTGTGCAATTAATCCAAATAGAAGCTCCTCCCCACTCATCCATCACTGTTCCTTCTACTCCAGTAGCAGAGTGAGCGTGTGCAATTAATCCGTATAGAAGCTCCTCCCCACTCATCCATTACTGTTCCTTCTACTCCAGAAGCAGAGTGAGCGTGTGCAATTAATCCATATAGAAGCTCCTCCCCACTCATCCATCACTGTTCCTTCTACTCCAGAAGCAGAGTGAGCATGTGCAATTAATCCATATAGAAGCTCCTCCTCACTCATCCATCACTGTTCCTTCTACTCCAGAAGCAGAGTGAGCGTGTGCAATTAATCCAAATAGAAGCTCCTCCCCACTCATCCATCACTGTTCCTTCTACTCCAGAAGCAGAGTGAGTGTGTGCAATTAATCCGTATAGAAGCTCCTCCCCACTCATCCATCACTGTTCCTTCTACTCCAGAAGCAGAGTTCTACAGCCAATAGGAAGGTGTAGTGATAGCTTCTATAGAGACTAAAGGGCTATCCTGCATGACCCAATACTTGTGCAGAAGCACAGTGAGCATGTGCAATTAATCCATATAGAAGCTCCTCCCCACTCATCCATCACTGTTTCTTCTACTCCAGAAGCAGAGTTCTACAGCCAATAGGAAGCTGTAGTGATAGCTTCTATAGAGAGTAAAGGGCTATCCTGCATGATCCAATACTTGTGCAGAAGCACAGTGAGCATGTGCAATTAATCCGTATAGAAGCTCCTCCCCACTCGTTCATCACTGTTTCTTCTACTCCAGAAGCAGAGTTCTACAGCCAATGGGAAGCTGTAGTGATAGCTTCTATAGAGAGTAAAGGGCTATCCTGCATGACCCAATACTTGTGCAGAAGCACAGTGAGCATGTGCAATTAATCCGTATAGAAGCTCCTCCCCACTCATTCATCACTGTTTCTTCTACTCTAGAAGCAAAGCGCTAAAGCCAACAGGAAGCTGTAACACTATTTTCCATGAGGGATGTGCAACGCTAGATATTAGTGTGTTACACATTCACAAAAAGAAATCTGGCTCTGAAAATCACCGAAAGCCGCTGGTGGCCACCATCTTTGGCATTTGTTATCTCACAAATCCCTCAAATGCACATGCCTAGTTTCCATACAGTATAATGGCGCCCACTTACGCAGCTAAATAGACCTTTAATCTCTATGGAAGCTAGATATACAGTTTCCTATTGGCTGTAGTGCTCAGTTTGTATCTGAAACAGAGGAAATGGGTGAACAAAAGGGGCAAAGAGGATAAACTGAGGGTAAAGGGGGTTTTGCAATAACTTTTCTTATATTTCTTACAGGATCTGCAAGGTAAGTATGTTTTGTAAATAATATTTTTGTCCCTTTAAATGTGCATTAAATACCTCTTGATTAATATAAAAAATTGTTCTTTGACTCACGCTCCCTAGAGAGACCAAAAAGCAAATTAAATAGCTGGTTTGTACCATTTTGAAAACCTAGGTAACAAATTTTGCTTTTTGGCCTATTTAGGGAGCATCTTACAAACAGGTTTTACACTAAAACAAAAGTTGCTTAATGTCCCTTTAACATTTTTAATGCACGGTTGATTTGGTTTTAAATAAAAAAAAAATGTTAAAACATGATATAACAATATCAGTATTTTGCATTTAAGTTATTTGGGAGATAATCTCCTTGAAGAAAAGATTTTTAAGGCTTCAGATTGTGAACTAAAAAATGAATGTATTCCTATTTCTGGCAAGGTGTGGTTTAGAGATTGGTTTATAAAGTTTAACATAAGAGATCAGTATTTGACGTCTATGCGAAGAATGAAGCTTAATTGCTTGTATAGTTTGTTGGATAGTTGTTTTACCAATAAAGATTTGTTCAAAGGCCTAAAGAGGTTCAACATAAAGGAGGGTTTTTAATTGAAATAGTTCTCACAATTCTGCCAATGAAATTATCCAGTTGGAACCTAACAGATCCTGCATCTTTAAAAAGATAACTCTGTTCAGTTAATAGTCTACTAAATATTTCCTCCAGTACCTTTTGAACACTCTGCAAGAATATTTAAGGAACCTTACAGTGTTTAGATGTTGTCAATACATTTCTGGACATTAAATAACCATTAAAAATCTCTTCTAGAGTCAGAAGGAACATTTGATCTGGAAGCACCACCCAACTGATGTATTGGATTGACAAAATAAATTTCTGTCTTCATAAGTACTAGGGTAAGAGTGTTCTTTGTTAAAGTTTACCAATTTAAGGGACCCTACAAATTTCAATCCATACAGTCGATATGAAGATTTTTTTATTTTTTTTTGGTTCCCCCTTGTTCCTGTCATAGGAAACAATAGGAGTAGTTCTCCGTCCAACACGGCTGACATTAGATTCTAGGATTAGGGTAGGCAGACTGGTCTCTTGAAGTGCCGAATATACAGATACGCAAATACCTGAAACATGTATACATATATAAGTTTATGTCTAATGAAACCATTATTTATAGCCATCTTTCTCTACTAATGTGGAAGTTATGGTGTTTTATATAAAAAAGTAATAATTTGAGAGTGAGTTTAAAACAGTAACTATTACCACAAAAAAACACTAAAAAAAGATTTCACGAACTTTCAGAGACTAAAGCTGGTGCCGTCAACCATAGAACAAAACAATAACCTTTGCATTCATTACACAAGTTTCTAAAATAAAAATCAGACCTTAGTTCAGAGCACTGGGGTGGCATTCCCATATACAGATCACACCTCAGATTACACCCCTGGACCTGAAAACCCCACTTCTAGATGCAAATCAGCCCCCTCTGTCAGCCCATAGCCACTTATGACCTCAGACCAGTCACTCTTTCAACCATATGTCCACTTATGACCTCAAATAAGACACATATGTTAGCCCCATATTCACCTATGACCTGAGATCGGACACATCTCTTAGCCTCATGTCCACTTATGACCTCAGATCAGACACATCTGTTAGCCCCATGTCCACTTATGACCTCAGATAAGATACATCTGTTAGCCCCATATCAACCTATGACCTGAGATCGGACACATCTGTTAGCCCCAAGACCACTTATAACCTGAAATCAGACACATCTGTTAGTCCCATGTCCACTTATGACCTCAGATAAGACACATCTGTTAGCCCCATATCCACCTATGACCTGAGATCGGACACATCTGTTAGCCCCATGTCCACTTATGACCTCAGATAAGACACATCTGTTAGCCCCATATCCACCTATGACCTGAGATCGGACACATCTGTTAGCCCCATGTCCACTTATGACCTCAGATAAGACACATCTGTTAGCCCCAGGTCCACTTATGACCTAAGATAAGATACATCGGTTAGCCCCATGTCCACTTATGACCTCAGATAAGACACATCTGTTAGCCCCATGTCCACTTATGACCTCAGATAAGACACATCTGTTAGCCCCAAGTCCACTTATGACCTGAAATCAGACACATCTGTTAGCCCCATGACCACTTGTGACTTGAAATCAGACACATCTGTTAGCCCCATATACAATTATGACCTCAGATCAGACACATATGTTAGCCCCATGTCCACTTATGACCTCGGATAAGACACATCTGTTAGCCCATGTCCACTTATGACCTTAGATAAGACACATCTGTTAGCCCCATGTCCACTTATGACCTCGGATAAGACAACTTTGTTAGCCCCATGAGATCATAAGTGGGGCTATCTGAGGGTTTGCCTCACTTATGATCTCAGCCTACCTTACTAACACCTACCTTACTGTAAAGTGAAGAGCTTTGAAGGAGAAATGTACCTTTACTCCATATTAAAAGCTTCTATTGCATGCAGTGTGCTGTAATTAAACATTGCAAAGCAGGCCTTACTGGTAAAGTGGTAGTCAGGGGTATGCGTACTAGAGACATAAAACTGTAATGTATTTAGAGGTATTTCCAGGAGGCTCTAGCTAGCCCTGCCTCTCGTGTCCAACCCCAGCATGACATCTCTCTGACTATAGGGAACTCTTCTCACCAATGTGTCTATGTAAACGACAATATTAATGGTTCTGCATTCTAAATGAATGTTAAAATACAGTTTCAGCAAATTGGACACATAATAACATTTGCAACAGAATAAACCTGTAAAGAATATTTACAAAAGCTCAAGATTCCTACTGTTTCATATAAGTTTATCTAGAAAACCATAATTTTGTTGATTTGGGAACAAAGGTTGAACAGGAGGTTTCTAGATCTCTTTAAAATATCTAAATTGGTGACTTCTCTTTTAGAATTTTTAGCAGATTCTAACTTCTGTATTCTGATAATGTTAAAACTATTGATGTGCCTTCTCTCATGTCAAAATCAAAATCACATACTTTATATGAAAAAGATTCAGCAGATTGAAAAGAATTCAGAGATTTTAGGCACCTGACTGCTCTTTTGTTCCTTTTCAGCAAGAGGGACATTTGTTCAAGATTAGCTCTTAGCATGGGGTGTATTTTACCTCCCTACAGGGATTTAATCGTTTCTAAAAGACACAAGATTTTCTTACATTATAGCAGACTAATGACTATAACTAGGGAGGGCTTTTACCTTTTTTTTTCAGCGGAAACTGATTTTTAAGAGGTATTAAAATGAATTGCTTCTGGCTTAAATTCAATATGTGTTAATTCTTGATTTGACTTTGAGGAAGACTTTACCATTTGCTTAAAATTCCTAAAGTTTCATGAAATGGTCATGATTTAAGCTATAGCAGAATTATGAAAAGGTACTTTTCCCATCCATGTGCCTTTAATTAGTGCTTGCATGACTTGACATATAGATTTAGTGCCATTAATAGCCAACCATTACAAGTGGCTGGGTATTGCTATAGCGAGCTCGCGGTAGCAATTAGCGCTCAAAAATTAGCCAGAGATCAGATCTAAAAGTGCCCCAAATGCGACAAAATTAAAGGGTCTTTTCGTATTTTATGAAAATGCTTCCATGTAATTGCAGGCCACTTCAGATACCAGAGCACAACTGCGTTCACTGGTATTAGGAGTGGAGTACAAATATTGCACTTGCGAAAGCGCAGTTTTGCATTCCATTTATAATTTGGCCCTTAGATGCAAACCCACTGCAGATTAAAGGGACATGGACGTCAAATTAAAACTTTCATGATTATGATAGAGTATGCAATTCTAAAAATCTTTTCAATTGACGTCTATTTACAAATGTACCTTTTTATCTTGGTTTTCTTTGTTGAAAAGCATAACTAGTTAGGCTCAGGAGCAACAGTGCTGGGAGCTAGCTGCTGATTGGTGGCTACACATATATGCCTCTTGTCATTGGCTAACCAGATGTGTTCAGCTAGCTCTCAGTAGTGCATTGCTGCTCTGAAGATTACTTTAACTAGATTTTAACCCCTTTTCAGACCATCAATAATGCACTGTTCTAGCAATTTATTTTTGCTCATCTATGTCCCTTTAAAGTAGTTTATCAAAGTATCCCCTTAAAGACACATTTGCTTTCTCTTTTATTACTGAAATAAACAGCAACAACAAAGCCAGTAAACAAACAGTTAATATTTGAAAGCCCAGGACAGAGGCCGCAAGTAGCAAATGAAAAAAACGACAACAATTAGATTGACACCGTCCATGACCAATCCTGGTCTGTGCCCATAATTCTCCTCTTTCTTTTGTGATTCTCAAAGAAAAATTGCTTGAAGATAATCAGAATAACTCAAATTATACAGGAGGCAAACTCCAAATCCAACAGATAAGATGTTCTTATGAAAACAATACAGAATCACAGGCAATTGTAATCTCATTTTGTTTGATAGTCAAAGCAAATTCCTGTTTTGCTCATTGGACATTAGGATGTTCGTTTTGTTCAGATTTCTTGTGATAGAGTCCTCAGTTAGGAGGTGCTAATAGAAAACAGATCACTGCTAATATAAACTAGTCATACAATATAAATATATAGCAAAATACCAGTAATTAAGTGTTTTGTGATATAAGGGATGGAAAATATTTGTCTTTGTGTCTAATAAAATCATGGTGCGGATGCAATCGTTAAGAAGCAGCGGTCGTAACTCATCCTTAACTCATCCGCCACCTCTGAGGTGGTGAACAGCAATCATCATGATCGGATACGATCAGTATGATTGACACCCCCTGCTAGCGGCCGATTGGCCGTGAATGTGCAGGGGGCGGCATTGTAATGTTAAATGCTTTCAGTGTATGCTGTCGGCATTTAGCGATGTCGAGCGGAAAATGATCCGCTGTAGCAGACATTTCATGTCCGTCCAAAATATGATAAACCTACCCCTATGTGTGTACCTTCAAAAAAGCTATGGTAGTCTCAGTTTATTAAATCAGTGACTCATATTTGTTAGTTCATATTTAATCTAATAAAGTGTGAAAGAGACTTTAAATAAAATTGTCTGAATGTGGAATCATTAGACCGGTCTTGTACTTTAAAGAGACGGTAAACTATCCCAAGGTGTGTCAGTAAAATTGTAGTTACTAGTATCTAAAAGCAGTGACAACCGTAACAATCAATCCCCTTTTCTATGTGTATGTCAGGATTTTTTAACTATTATGTTACAAACTGCTATTTGTAACTGGCCCTTTAAATGGGAAATTGCCCTGCTTCCCTGGATTTTGGAGAAGCCTATTTGCCAGCCTCCTTCCTCATGACTATGGCCCCTGGAAGATTGTGCCCCTGAGAACATATTAACTTTTATTGGGTGTGTATGGCCCTTTAAGAACCGTCTGGGGACATATTGTGACTTTGGTGAACAATGCCCCTTTAAGACTATGTCCCCAGACCTGTAAAATATCTTGTCCCTGGCTTTCTCCCACTTGGTTCAGTAAATAGGGCTTACTGAACCCAGTACCACACAGGCAGAGTGTTCCACTGTTACAAAAGCATTAGTTTTCATTGTGTGCCATTAAGAGTTAATTTTGTTCAATTCTAAATACAAGTTTGCTGGGATCAGCTCTAATTAAAGGGACAGTTCACCCAAAAACTTTCTCCCCTTTACATTATTCCCAATGATCCTTTTTACCTGCTAGAGTGTATTAAATTGGTTGCAAGTAGCTCCTTTACTCATATTTCAGCATTTGAAATAGCTGATTTAGCTTGTAGTTTCCCAACCTATACTGAAAGTTTTGATACTGGCGTATATGCTATTGACAAGCCTAAGTAAACACAGCCAGCAGAAGAGATTACACCCTCAGTGGGGGGCATGATAGTTAAGTAATAAAATGATAATTTTCCATTGTTCTCTCTATGTATTGAGCTTTGGTGTTCCAGACAAATATAAGATAAGGAAGCAAGTCTGTGTACATGAAAGTGATAACATAATGAGATCTGATATTACCTGAAGCTCAACCCATTGTAATAGGTTGTGGTTTCAAAGCACAAAACCAGCTACTTCAGATACACAAATAAACCCGAAAATGCAATTTCTCAAATATTTTATACTCTGCAGTTGGTATAACAAGTCATTTAAAATACATTTATGGAAAAATAATTTTACAGTGTACTGTCCCTTTAAGTTTAGTGATAAACCTTCCCATTGTCTAATCAGACTGCTAGTTGATAAGGTGGACTGCATTGTTTTATTGTGTGTAAATAGTTATCTGCTGAAGAAATGTAATTCTACTATGGCCTGTAAAAGGGCGTTGTCTCTATCTAAATGTATCAAATGTGTGATTGGGGATTTTATGCCTCCCCCTGAGAGTGTCCTGTTTGCATGTAACCTCAATAAAAACCAGGCTGTGTGTTCCAGCACATCAGACCTATTCTGACCCTCTAACTTGCAGCTTTGACTAATGTTTGTAGGGGACATCTATAATCACTACAGGGATTGCTATGCTTTATATACTCCCTTAGCTACTGAGCTCCTGTAAGAGCTCTTGTTCCTGATCCTGCTTCGCTCTAAAGAAGGAAGAGGTTCACCTACTGGAGCCTGGTCGTAGGTCCAGGGCGCAGAGCAGACGGCGAGATACCAGCCCAGTAGCGGTGGTTCAAAGAGTCTGCATTACGTATGGTGGCTACGCAGTAGTTATAGTGTCTACGGTGCTGAAGATCCGTTGGTGAGCGCTAGGAGCATCCTTTTCTACGGTCCAACTTCCAGCCAGCCTGGAGGCAACCGTAACATATTATTTCCATGATATGGGTGTTTTTTTTTCCCTTTCTTTCAGTGAAAAAGTTGATAAATACTGCCAGGTTAGACATGAAAAATTATAAGAAAAACAGCAGTGAAAGGACAGAAGATACAAAACACAAGTTACATATAGAAACAGAGAGAAAAATAAAAAAAGGAAAAATGTTATTGAAAATAAACAATGGTGAAATTTCACCAAATTTTAATACATTTTGTCATGGGGGGGAGAGCATTAAAAACCAGAAAAGCAAATTGGCAGATGGTTAAAATGAATAAACAAATGAAATGGTAAAAGACAATAATTCATTACTGAAGTGCAGACTAAGAGGAGATACTCATGCTGAATGAGATGAGGATGTTGAGTTCATAAGTACAGCTGCTATTATCTGCCTGGACTGCTTCATATTAGTTCTTCAAAGTTCAATTATTTTAACTGTTCCACTGTTGAAGGTGAATGAAGCAACCTACTTATGACCCACGTTTGTTAATGAAGAATCACTCCCAGGAGGCATCAGTCAGCCGTTTCTCAGGGCCATATTTTTCAGTACATTTGTTACCTGAAGTTCCATCATATCTATCCATCCTAAACATAGGTCATGCAGTGACAAGTTGTATGTTCTTAAAGTCCTAAAGAGAAGGAATAAAGAAATATTAATAAAAAAATGCAGGTTTAAAATGTTGTGGGTGATATGAGTTTAGGCACATTACTGCTGTGCCCATCTGGCATTGATACTGTTGCCTAGACGTGGTGAAGACGACTTGCTGAAGTTCAAACCATGCATCAGAATGGGGAAGAAAGGGGATTTAAGTAACTTTGAACATGGCAAGTTTGTTGGTGCCAAACGGGCTGGTCTGAGTATTTCAAAAACTGCTGATCTACTGGTATTTTCACACACAACCATCTCTAGGGTTTACAGGGAATGGTCCAAAAAAGAGAAAATATCTACTGAGCGGCAGTTGTGTAGATGTTGATGTCAGAGGTAAGAGGAGAATGGGCAGATTGGTTCGAGATTATAGAAAGGAAACAGTAACTCAAATAACTACTCGTTACAACCAAGGTATGCAGAATATCATCTCTGAACGCACAACATGTCAAACCTTGAAGCAGGTGGGCTACAGCAGCAGAAGACCACACTGGGTGCCACTCCTGTCAGAACAGGAAACTGAGGCTATAGTTTGCACAGGCTCACCAAAATTGGACAATAGAAGATTGGAAAAATGTTGCCTGTTCTGAGGAGTCTCGATTTCAGCTGCGACATTCAGATGGTAGGGTCAGAATTTGACTTAAACAACATGAAAGCATGGATCCATCTGCCTTGTATCAATGGTTCAGGCTGGTGGTGGTGGTGTAATGGTGTGGGGGATATTTTCTTGGCACACTTTGGGCCCCTTGGTACTAATTGAGCATCATTTAAATGTCACGGTCTACCTGAGTATTGCTGCTGACCATGTCCATCCCTTTATAAGTACAGTGTACCCATCTTCTGATGCCTACTTCCAGAAGGATAATGCACCATGTCACAAAGCTCAAATTATCTCAAACTGGTTTCTTCAACATGACAATGAGTTCACTGTACTCCAATGGCCTCCACAGTCACCAGATCTCAATCCAATAGAGCACCTTAGGGATGTGGTAGAACAGAGGATTCGCATCATGGATGTGTAGCCAACAAATCTGCAGCAACTGCGTGATGCTATCTTGTTAATATGGACCAAAATGTCTGAGGAATATTTCCAACACCTTGTTAAATCTATTCCACAAACAGTTAACGCAGTTCTGAAGGCAAAAGGGGGTCTAACCCGATACTAGCAAGGTGAACCTAATAAAGTTGCCGGTGGTGAGTGTGTATATATACTGTATATATAATGAAGCAGAAGATCTGCACTCAATGAGTTTCAATTAAGTAATAATATTTATTCAAGGGGATGTTTCAGGAATAGAACTCCCCTTCCTCAGACCAACCATATATATTTGTTTGTGGGTATGTATTTATATTTTGTTATTTAATACCAATATTTTAAAGCGACATTACATTTTTTCAGGAGTTTACTATTTCTTTCATGTAATTAGCAAGAGTCCATGAGCTAGTGACGTATGGGATATACATTCCTACCAGGAGGGGCAAAGTTTCCCAAACCTCAAAATGCCTACAAATACACCCCTCACCACACCCACAAATCAGTTTTACAAACTTTGCCTCCTATGGAGGTGGTGAAGTAAGTTTGTGCTAGATTCTACGTTGATATGCGCTCCGCAGCAGGTTGGAGCCCGGTTTTCCTCTCAGCGTGCAGTGAATGTCAAAGGGATGTGAGGAGAGTATTGCCTGTTTGAATTCAATGATCTCCTTCTACGGGGTCTATTTCATAGGTTCTCTGTTATCGGTCGTAGAGATTCATCTCTTACCTCCCTTTTCAGATCGACGATATACTCTTATATATATACCATTTCCTCTGCTGATTTTCGTTTAAGTACTGGTTTGGCTTTCTACAAACATGTAGATGAGTGTCCTGGGGTAAGTAAGTCTTATTTTCTGTGACACTCTAAGCTATGGTTGGGCACTTTTTTAATAAAGTTCTAAATATATGTATTCAAACATTTATTTGCCTTGACTCAGGATGTTCAACATTCCTTATTTTCAGACAGTCAGTTTCATATTTGGGATAATGCATTTGAATCAATCATTTTTCTTACCTTAAAAATTTGACTTTTTTTCCCTGTGGGCTGTTAGGCTCGCGGGGGCTGAAAATGCTTCATTTTATTGCGTCATTTTTGGCGCGGACTTTTTTGGCGCAAAATTTTTTTTCTGTTTCCGGAGTCATACGTGTCGCCGGAAGTTGCGTCATTTTTGATGTTCTTTTGCGCCAAAAATGTCGGCGTCCCAGACGTGGCGTCATTTTTGGCGCCAAAAGCATTTAGGCGCCAAATAATGTGGGCGTCTTATTTGGCGCTAAAAAAATATGGGCGTCGCTTTTGTCTCCACATTATTTGTCTCATTTTTCTTTGCTTCTGGTTGCTAGAAGCTTGTTCCTTGGCATTTTTTCCCATTCCTGAAACTGTCATTTAAGGAATTTGATCAATTTTGCTTTATATGTTGTTTTTTCTCTTACATATTGCAAGATGTCTCACGTTGCATCTGAGTCAGAAGATACTTCAGGAAAATCGCTGTCTGGTGCTGGAACTACCAAAGCTAAGTGTATCTGCTGTAAACTTTTGGTAGCTGTTCCTCCAGCTGTTGTTTGTATTAATTGTCATGACAAACTTGTTAATGCAGATAATATTTCCTTTAGTAATGTACCATTACCTGTTGCAGTTCCATCAACATCTAATGTTCAGAGTGTTCCTGATAACATAAGAGATTTTGTTTCTGAATCCATCAAGAAGGCTATGTCTGTTATTCCTCCTTCTAGTAAACATAAAAAATCTTTTAAAACTTCTCTTCATACAGATGAATTTTTAAATGAACATCATCATTCTGATTCTAATGACTCTTCTGGTTCAGAGGATTCTGTCTCAGAGGTTGATGCTGATAAATCTTCATATTTATTTAAAATGGAATTTATTCGTTCTTTACTTAAAGAAGTACTAATTGCTTTAGAAATTGAGGATTCTGGTCCTCTTGATACTAAATCTAAACGTTTAGATAAGGTCTTTAAATCTCCTGTGGTTATTCCAGAAGTTTTTCCTGTTCCTGGTGCTATTTCTGAAGTAATTTCCAGAGAATGGAATAATTTGGGTAATTCATTTACTCCTTCTAAACGTTTTAAGCAATTATATCCTGTGCCGTCTGACAGATTAGAATTTTGGGACAAAATCCCTAAAGTTGATGTGGCTATTTCTACCCTTGCTAAACGTACTACTATTCCTACGTCAGATGGTACTTTGTTTAAGGATCCTTTAGATAGGAAAATTGAATCCTTTCTAAGAAAAGCTTATCTGTGTTCAGGTAATCTTCTTAGACCTGCTATATCATTGGCTGATGTTGCTGCAGCTTCAACTTTTTGGTTGGAAACTTTAGCGCAACAAGTAACAGATCATGATTCTCATAATATTATTATTCTTCTTCAACATGCTAATAATTTTATCTGTGATGCCATTTTTGATATTATCAGAGTTGATGTCAGGTTTATGTCTCTAGCTATTTTAGCTAGAAGAGCTTTATGGCTTAAAACTTGGAATGCTGATATGTCTTCTAAATCAACTCTACTTTCCATTTCTTTCCAGGGTAACAAATTATTTGGTTCTCAGTTGGATTCTATTATCTCAACTGTTACTGGTGGGAAAGGAACTTTTTAACCACAGGATAAAAAATCTAAGGGTAAAAACAGGGCTAATAATCGTTTTTGTTCCTTTCGTTTCAACAAAGAACAAAAGCCTGATCCTTCATCCTCAGGAGCAGTTTCAGTTTGGAAACCATCTCCAGTCTGGAATAAATCCAAGCCTTCTAGAAAAGCAAAGCCAGCTTCTAAGTCCACATGAAGGTGCGGCCCTCATTCCAGCTCAGCTGGTAGGGGGCAGGTTACGTTTTTTCAAAGAAATTTGGATCAATTCTGTTCACAATCTTTGGATTCAGAACATTGTTTCAGAAGGGTACAGAATTGGTTTCAAGATAAGACCTCCTGCAAAGAGATTTTTTCTTTCCCGTGTCCCAGTAAATCCAGTGAAAGCTCAAGCATTTCTGAAATGTGTTTCAGATCTAGAGTTGGCTGGAGTAATTATGCCAGTTCCAGTTCTGGAACAGGGGCTGGGGTTTTATTCGAATCTCTTCATTGTACCAAAGAAGGAGAATTCCTTCAGACCAGTTCTGGATCTAAAAATATTGAATCGTTATGTAAGGATACCAACGTTCAAAATGGTAACTGTAAGGACTATCTTGCCTTTTATTCAGCAAGGGCATTATATGTCCACAATAGATTTATAGGATGCATATCTGCATATTCCGATTCATCCAGATCATTATCAGTTCTTGAGATTCTCTTTCCTGGACAAGCATTACCAGTTTGTGGCTCTGCCGTTTGGCCTAGCTACAGCTCCAAGAATTTTTTCAAAGGTTCTCGGTGCCCTTCTGTCTGTAATCAGAGAACAGGATATTGTGGTATTACCTTATTTGGACGATATCTTGGTACTTGCTCAGTCTTCACATTTAGCAGAATCTCATACGAATCGACTTGTGTTGTTTCTTCAAGATCATGGTTGGAGGATCAATTCACTAAAAAGTTCATTGATTCCTCAGACAAGGGTAACCTTTCTGGGTTTCCAGATAGATTCAGTGTCCATGACTCTGTCTTTGACAGACAAGAGACGTCTAAAATTGATTTCAGCTTGTCGAAACCTTCAGTCACAATCATTCCCTTCGGTAGCCTTATGCATGGAAATTCTAGGTCTTATGACTGCTGCATCGGACGCGATCCCCTTTGCTCGTTTTCACATGCGACCTCTTCAGCTCTGTATGCTGAATCAATGGTGCAGGGATTACACAAAGATATCTCAATTAATATTTTTTAAACCGATTGTACGACACTCTCTAACGTGGTGGACAGATCACCATCGTTTAATTCAGGGGGCTTCTTTTGTTCTTCCGACCTGGACTGTAATTTCAACAGATGCAAGTCTTACAGGTTGGGGAGCTGTGTGGGGATCTCTGACGGCACAAGGAGTTTGGGAATCTCAGGAGGTGAGATTACCGATCAATATTTTGGAACTCCGTGCAATTTTCAGAGCTCTTCAGTCTTGGCCTCTTCTGAAGAGAGAATCGTTCATTTGTTTTCAGACAGACAATGTCACAACTGTGGCATACATCAATCATCAAGGAGGGACTCACAGTCCTCTGGCTATGAAAGAAGTATCTCGACTTCTGGTTTGGGCGGAATCCAGCTCCTGTCTAATCTCTGCGGTTCATATCCCAGGTATAGACAATTGGGAAGCGGATTATCTCAGTCGCCAAACGTTGCATCCGGGCGAATGGTCTCTTCACCCAGAGGTATTTCTTCAGATTGTTCAAATGTGGGAACTTCCAGAAATAGATCTGATGGCGTCTCATCTAAACAAGAAACTTCCCAGGTATCTGTCCAGATCCCGGGATCCTCAGGCGGAGGCAGTGGATGCATTATCACTTCCTTGGAAGTATCATCCTGCCTATATCTTTCCGCCTCTAGTTCTTCTTCCAAGAGTAATCTCCAAGATTCTGATGGATTGCTCGTTTGTTCTGCTGGTAGCTCCGGCATGGCCTCACAGGTTTTGGTATGCGGATCTTGTCCGGATGGCCTCTTGCCATCCGTGGACTCTTCCGTTAAGACCAGACCTTCTGTCGCAAGGTCCTTTTTTCCATCAGGATCTCAAATCCTTAAATTTAAAGGTATGGAGATTGAACGCTTGATTCTTGGTCAAAGAGGTTTCTCTGACTCTGTGATTAATACTATGTTACAGGCTCGTAAATCTGTATCTAGAGAGATATATTATAGAGTCTGGAAGACTTATATTTCTTGGTGTCTTTCTCATCATTTTTCTTGGCATTCTTTTAGAATTCCGAGAATTTTACAGTTTCTTCAGGATGGGTTAGATAAAGGTTTGTCCGCAAGTTCTTTGAAAGGACAAATCTCTGCTCTTTCTGTTCTTTTTCACAGAAAGATTGCTAATCTTCCTGATATTCATTGTTTTGTACAAGCTTTGGTTCGTATAAAACCTGTCATTAAGTCAATTTCTCCTCCTTGGAGTTTGAATTTGGTTCTGGGGGCTCTTCAAGCTCCTCCTTTTGAACCCATGCATTCATTGGACATTAAATTACTTTCTTGGAAAGTTTTGTTCCTTTTGGCGATCTCTTCTGCCAGAAGAGTCTCTGAATTATCTGCTCTTTCTTGTGAGTCTCCTTTTCTGATTTTTCATCAGGATAAGGCGGTGTTGCGAACTTCTTTTGAATTTTTACCTAAGGTTGTGAATTCCAACAACATTAGTAGAGAAATTGTGGTTCCCTCATTATGTCCTAATCCTAAGAATTCTAAGGAGAAATCGTTGCATTCTTTGGATGTTGTTAGAGCTTTGAAATATTATGTTGAAGCTACTAAGTCTTTCCGAAAGACTTCTAGTCTATTTGTTATCTTTTCCGGTTCTAGAAAAGGCCAGAAAGCTTCTGCCATTTCTTTGGCATCTTGGTTGAAATCTTTAATTCATCATGCCTATGTCGAGTCGGGTAAAACTCCGCCTCAAAGGATTACAGCTCATTCTACTAGGTCAGTTTCTACTTCCTGGGCGTTTAGGAATGAAGCTTCGGTTGATCAGATTTGCAAAGCAGCAACTTGGTCCTCTTTGCATACTTTTACTAAATTCTACCATTTTGATGTATTTTCTTCTTCTGAAGCAGTTTTTGGTAGAAAAGTACTTCAGGCAGCGGTTTCAGTTTGAATCTTCTGTTTATGTTTTTCATTAAACTTTATTTTGGGTGTGGATTATTTTCAGCAGGAATTGGCTGTCTTTATTTTATCCCTCCCTCTCTAGTGACTCTTGCGTGGAAAGATCCACATCTTGGGTAGTCATTATCCCATACGTCACTAGCTCATGGACTCTTGCTAATTACATGAAAGAAAACATAATTTATGTAAGAATTTACCTGATAAATTCATTTATTTCATATTAGCAAGAGTCCATGAGGCCCACCCTTTTTTGTGGTGGTTATGATTTTTTAGTATAAAGCACAATTATTCCAATTCCTTATTTTATATGCTTTCGCACTTTTTTCTTATCACCCCACTTCTTGGCTATTCGTTAAACTGATTTGTGGGTGTGGTGAGGGGTGTATTTGTAGGCATTTTGAGGTTTGGGAAACTTTGCCCCTCCTGGTAGGAATGTATATCCTATACGTCACTAGCTCATGGACTCTTGCTAATATGAAAGAAATGAATTTATCAGGTAAGTTCTTACATAAATTATGTTTTTTGAAAAATTACTTTTTAATAAACTTGCTTTCTTCTCGTTTTGTTCTTTGTTGAAGAGCATACCAAGGCAGGTAAAAGCATTCTTGTACAACCTGTAAAACTGCTTCGATATAGTGCCCCAGACACGTGTACCCTCCTGAGCCTACCTATCTGTTTTTCCACAAAGGATACCAAGATAACAAAGTAAATGTAGTAACAGCAGTAAATTCTAAAGTTTTGTTTTTAATTTCACACATTTTTCATCATGAAAGAAAAACATTGTGTTAAGAAACAACAGCCAGGATATTTGTGTATATTCTCTTAAAGGGACATGAAACACAATGTTGTGTTTCTTTCATGATTCAGATAGAGCATGAACTTTCTAATTTATTTCTATTAACTAATTTGTTTCATTATCTTTGCATCCTTTGTTGAAAAGTGTACCTAGGTAGGCTCAGAAGCTGCTGATTGGTGGCTGCCCAAATAATTAAGGTTGCCATATTGCAGCGTTAAGGGAGGACACTCATGAACAATACATGTCAGGGGCTGTTTAAAGAAATGTTTCATTATAAGAACCCTGACATATGTATTTATCATATGTCTCCCCTTAAAGTGGCAATATGGCAACCCTACATATATGCCTCTTGCTATTGGATTTCAGATAGCTCCTTCAACAAAGAATAATACGAGAATGAAGAAAATTAGATAGCAAAAGTAAGTTGGAAAGTTATTTAAATTTGTATGATCGATTTAATTATTGTATGTCCCTTTAACTTGTGACTGTGCTTTCCTTTTTCTTATAGTTTTTGTATGACCTGTAGAGATGAAAACAGCCGAGTATAAATACAGATAAAGAGATACTGATAACCAATCAAGAGAGTGATGAAAGTCTCTAAACAAACCAGAAGAAAAGGTCTATTTGAAAAAGTAAACTGGATATTTATTTTTCTTCTCTAATTCATGAACGTTTAATGTTGACTGTGTGTCCCTTTAATGTGCAAAATAAAGGAAATTCTGTATATAATTTATAATTAAAACAGTCATTTTTATTATTATTTTTAGTTATTACAATCTTTTCATTTGTAAAACTATTAGTTTGTATTTTTTTTCTATTTGTAATAATGGTCCCTCCGTTCAT
Organism: Bombina bombina; assembly: GCF_027579735.1. Classification (NCBI taxonomy): domain Eukaryota; kingdom Metazoa; phylum Chordata; class Amphibia; order Anura; family Bombinatoridae; genus Bombina; species Bombina bombina. Next base: position 18,699,389 of record NC_069510.1, on the reverse strand, counting down.
AATCTATTTTCATTTTGTTACTACCTGGTTATCTGATTACAAGATTCATGAATGTGTAATGGTGAGTTAACCTGAACCATAAACCTTTCACTCCATCTGCTGGTGCTGTAGGAATTTGCACCCTCATTTTAAAAAAAATTAAGTATTTTTTTTTATCTGTCCTGATGAACTGGAAGAAATTGTAGCAACAAAAAGGTTGAATGTGATTGGAAACTAACAAGAACCTAGCTGTCTTTTCATCATTTTTCTACTAGAAGTCAGGACTGGGGCAGATTAGAACTGTGACTTGCATTAAAACATGATGGATTCAGCTCTCTGCATTAGTTATCTGGTCATTGCTATGGAACACTGAGCACTGCTGAATGGCAGGACAGACTGAGCTGGGCAAGACAGACTGCTCGTTTTATCTAAAGTACACTGTGAAGTAATTAAGCCCAATAAAATAGTGATGCCAAAAAATGTCCTATTGTTTTATTAAATGACTGAACAATATAAAGCAATATTAGGTTTGTTTTAAAGAGCATTAAAAACTGGTTATATAGTGTGGTAGATATATATATTTTACTGAGATATAGTGGACACATACGGCTGTGGTGCCCTTGTAAGAGCACTGCTTCCGAACCTCTCTTTGAACTTCAGAGGTAGCAGAGTTAAATCACCTTGATATGTCAGAGATGATTGACAAGCCTGGCTCTTGAGTGATTGGTTGCAAGAGCAGGGGGCGTGGCAAAAGTGTTTACTTGTGCAATCTTAAATGCGGGCAGCTCATGCTTCCTGACTGCCTGAATGCGAGAGGACAGGTTTCCTAGCTGCAAACCTTGTCTGTCATCATTTTGATAAATGGATTCCATAGGGTTTCCTCTTTATCATAGGGTAATTTAATACCTCTGAAATATGCCTGTTTTAATCACTAATGCAACAGTCTGTTCTAGCCCTTTAAATACTCTTTTTTTTTTCTTCCTTTAGCCACTGATGTACTTTATGTTACAACTTTCCTGATTGGCTCAGGGAATTGTGGAGGTGCGCAAAGTGTTAAAACCTGGTGAAGTAGTATTAAAGGAAATCAGAAGTCAAAATAAAACCTTCATTATTCAGATAAAACATTACAATTGTAAAACTCCAGTTTATTTCATATAGCAAACTGACATCTTGGTATCCTTTGTTTATCCTATGTGAGCATACTGAGGTATCACTCATGCACTGTCAAATGGGCAATATATGGCAACAGTGTAATAATTTTATATCTACAGTGCTTAAAGGGACACTAAACCCAAATGTTTTCTTTAATGATTCAGATAACGCGTGAAATTTTAAGCAACTTTCTAATTTACTCCTATTATCAATTTTTCGTCGTTCTCTTGCTATCTTTATTTAAAAAGCAGGAATGTGATGCATAGGAGCCGGACCATTTTTGGTTGAGAACCTGAGTTATGCTTTCTTATTGGTGGGTAAATGTCAGCCTCCAATAAGCAAGCACCATCCATGGTGCTGAACCTAAAATGGGCTGGCTGCTAAGATTTACATTCCTGCTTTTAAAATAAAGATAGCAAGAGAACGAAGAAAAATTGATTAAAATTTCATGCTCTATCTGAAACATGAAAGAAATGTGCACACTCTATCTCATCTATCATCGGATCTAAGATACCAAATGAGATGAAAATTTGATTAGTTTTAATTTGAATTCTTTACCTGAATCAGGAAAATTTCATTTTGAATTCTATGTCTCTTTACCAGCACACAAATTGCAAGGGGCTACTTGTAGATTAGACCATTAGGAATGTACAACTGTTTCTTGTATTTGTGATCCTCATTTATCGCCCAGGGTCCATGATACGGGGAAGCAACAAAATACTATAGAATCATGTGACAAAAGCAGTCACCCAACTTGTTTAAAGCAACATGAAACCCCCCCCAAAAAATATTTTATTATTCAGATAGAACATACATTTTTAAACAACTTTCCAATGTACTTGTATTATCAATTTTGCTTTGTTTTCTTGGTATCCTTTACTAAAGGAGCAGCAATGCAGTGCTGGGAGCTAGATGAACACATGGTTAAGCCAATGACAATAGACATATATGTGCAACCACCAATCAGCAGCTTGTTCATAGCTCCTAAGCCTACCTAGGTATCCTTTTCAGGATAGAAAGAGAACTAAGCAAATTCAATAGAAGTAAATGTGTTTAAAATGTTATGTTCTATCTGAATCATGAAAGAAACATTTTGGGTTTCATGTCCCTTTAAAGGAATGGTAAACACTATTATAACATTGTCTACTAACCATTAGTTTGTCACTGATTCAATTTACAATCCCATTTTCGTTTAATCTATTCTATATCAAATTTAAAGAAAATCTATCATTTACTTCTATGTTTGCCGCGATCCCCCGCCGGCCCCCCTTGCAGCAATAAATCATTCTCTCTGACACGTCTCGTCCCCGTAGACACGCACGAAAATGCGTGTCTACGGGCTTGGTTGCCCACGTCATTAAAGGAGGGAATAGCGTTGCGGTTACATATGCGCAAACTAAATTCCTTAGCCGCATGTTGTAAATTACAAGTCGTTATTTATACACAATGCGCGTCCACAATTTTTTTGGTGCATGCGTACTACGCTTAACCTAAATTGTCTGGCTACGCCAAAGTAAACATTGAATCATTTCATACACATCGATTCATTGTTTACTTGTAGCAGATACAGTAAGTATTGTTCATTTTTAAATTTTATTGATATACCACCAATTTTGAAGCTATATATTTTCATTGTCAATGCTCGTTTTTGATAGGGGGAACATAATTTCAACTGCGTTCTTGTGTGCTATCCGTGAACAAAGTAAACAATGAATGTCGTGATTCAATGTTTACTTTGTTCATTGATAAATCGGAAATTTGTGCATGCACTCTTTAATGGCCATATCGGGAGCACGCAGAGGCAGTGACGAAAACAGCAGGTGGGATAGCTGCACACGTCACTGAGATGAATACTAAATCTACCATGGGGCGGAGTTGGCTCTCGTAAAGGAGAAATATTAGAAGAGATGAATAAAATATAATGTATATGTACTTTGCATTGATGCATCGCAATTAGAATTGACTTTACCATTCCTTTAATTATGTGAATGTGTGAGATCTATATATTTTTATTTTGTGCAATTATAATGAATTAATTCTCCTAATATACATACAGTATATACTTCTTTATAATTAATGTTTGTGTTTAAAAATAAATTATATAAAATGAAAGCTGAATGCAAGAACAGAGGGGAATGGTAAAGTACCACATTGCTTGTTGTAGCTGTTCCGCTTTGAAGGGGAAATAGATAGAAAGATATTAAAGGCAGGGAAATGGTAAAGTACCACATTGCTTGTTGTAGCTGTTGTGCTTTGAAGGGGAAATAGATAGAAAGATATTAAAGGCAGGGAAATGGTAAAGTACCACATTGCTTGTTGTAGCTGGTCCGCTTTGCCGTGGAAATAGATAGAAAGATATTAAAGGCAGGGAAATGGTAAAGTACCACATTGCTTGTTGTAGCTGGTCCGCTTTGCCGTGGAAATAGATAGAAAGATATTAAAGGCAGGGAAATGGTAAAGTACCACATTGCTTGTTGTAGCTGGTCCGCTTTGCCATGGAAATAGATAGAAAGATATTAAAGGCAGGGAAATGGTAAAGTACCACATTGCTTGTTGTAGCTGGTCCGCTTTGCCGTGGGAATAGATAGAAAGATATTAAAGGCTCTGGTGGGAGGAATGAGACTTGCAGGGAAATCAGACACCTCAAGCTTCTATGTAAAAATAGTTTCTGTCCCATGATCTCTATAGAGACCAAAATAATAGCCCTTAATAAAAATATAATTCTAGGAATCCTCTTTATCTCCATAGCAAGCACAGAGAAGCACATTGTGGGTGCTCATTAGTAAGATATGTGAATCCAAGGAAGAGGCGGATAAATCTCATTTATTAATATGATTTATCCTCCTTGTTATTTTTTCCGAATAAATCCTTAGTACAAACCTCTTATTATCAGAAGAGCCACCTGCTCAGCTTTACCTGGAGCAAACTTAAAGGGACATTTAATACAGTGGAATTGCATTATCAACATATGCATAATAAAAAGACAATTCAATTGTATATAAGCAGTAGTTTTTTTTCTGGCAAATTTCAATTTGTTGCCCCCGTATCATGTGACAGCCATCAGCCAATCACAGACTCATATACGTAGACACTGTAAACTCTTGCACATGCTCAGTAGGAGCTTGTGCCTCAGAAAGTGTGCACATGTTACATTTTTACTGTTCACAAATTGATAATGTTAGAAATTTGATTTTTGTTTTTTAAATTGCATGCTCTATCTAAATCATGAAACTTTAATATTACCTTTAGTGTCCCTTTAACTGCGATTAACCCCTTCTTTCTCCTGTTAAGTGTGGTCAGTCCACGGGTCATCATTACTTCTGGGATATTAACTCCTCCCCAACAGGAAGTGCAAGAGGATCACCCAGCAGAGCTGCTATATAGCTCCTCCCCTCTACGTCACACCCAGTCATTCTCTTGCACCCAACTAATAGATAGGATGTGTGAGAGGAGTGTGGTGATTATACTTAGTTTTTATATCTTCAATCAAAAGTTTGTTATTTTAAAACAGCACCGGAGTGTGTTGTTCCTTCTCAGGTAGAATTTGAAGAAGAATCTACCTGAGTTTTTGTATGATTTTAGCCGGCGTTGTTAAGATCATTTTGCTGTTCTCGGGCATCTGAGGAGTGAGGTAAACTTCAGATCAGGGGACAGCGGGCAGGTTCACCTGCAAAGAGGTATGTAGCAGCATATTATTTTCTGAGGAATGGAATTGACTGAGAAAATACTGCCAATACCGATATAATGTAAGTTCAGCCTTAAATGCAGTAGTAGCAACTGGTATCAGGCTGTCATGTATGTATATTTACACTTCAGTATTCTGGGGAATGGCACTTCACTGGGATAATACTGTATGCATAAAACTTTTAGCCTAACTTGCAGTGGGAACGACTAGCAGCAGGCTTTCTAATGACACTTCATTTATTTGATGTTAAACGTTTTTGCTGGCATGTTAAATCGTTTAATTATCTGAGGTAGTGGGTGAAAAATTGTTTTGGGCACTGTTTTTTTCCACTTGGCGGTCGTTTTATTTAATTTAAGACAGTTTACTGATCTCCCTCACTGTTGTGTGTGAGGGGGAGGGGCCTATTTTGGCGCTTTTGCTACGCATCAGAAATTCAGTCACAAGTCTGTCTTCTTCCCTGCATGATCCGGATCGTCTCTACAGACTCAAGGGTCTTCAAAAATTATTTTGAGGGAGGTAATCACTCACAGCAGACCTGTGAGATTGTGCTTTGACTGTGATAAAAAACGTTTATATTCTGTACATTTTTTCTGCTATTTAAGGGTTAGTTATCCATTGCTAATGGGGGCAATCCTTTGCTAAATTGTGTTTTTACCGGAAAGAATTTGATTTTATAGTTTCTCCGGTTCATTGTTACTCAACTGTCATAATTTTTTTCTGTGCTTCTTAAAGGCACAGTACGTTTTTCATATTACTTGTAAATTGAGTTGAAAAGTATTTCCAAGTTTGCTAGTTTAATTGCTAGTGTGTTAAACATGTCTGACTCAGAGGAATATCTCTGTGCTATATGTGCTAAAGCCAAAGTGCAGCCCAATAGAAATTTATGTACTAATTGCATTGATGCTACTTTTAAATAAAAGTCAATCTGTACAAATTGAACATCATTCACCAAACAACGAGGGGAAAGTTATGCCGACTAACTTGCCTCACGTGTCAGTACCTGCATCTCCCGCTCGGGAGGTGCGTGATATTGTAACGCCGAGTACTTCAGGGCGGCCATTACAAATCACATTACAGGACATGGCTAATGTTATGACTGAAGTTTTGTCTAAATTACCAGAACTTAGAGGTAAGCGTGATCACTCTGGGGTGAGAACAGAGTGCGCTGATAATAATAGGGCCATGTCAGATACTGCGTCACAATATGCAGAACATGAGGACGGAGAGCTTCAATCTGCAGGTGACGGTTCTGATCCCAATAGAGTGGATTCAGACATTTCTAACTTTAAGTTTAAGCTTGAAAACCTCCGTGTACTGCTAGGGGAGGTATTAGCGGCTCTGAATGATTGTAACACCGTTGCAATCCCAGAGAAATTATGTAGGCTGGATAGATACTATGCGGTACCGGCGAGTACTGACGTATTTCCTATACCTAAGAGGCTTACTGAGATAATTACTAAGGAGTGGGATAGGCCCGGTGTACCCTTTTCCCCCCCTCCTGTATTTAGAAAAATGTTTCCAATAGACGCCACCACACGGGACTTATGGCAGACGGTCCCTAAGGTGGAGGGAGCGGTTTCTACTCTGGCTAAGCGTACCACTATCCCGGTGGAGGATAGCTGTGCCTTTTCAGATCCAATGGATAAAAAATTTGAGGGTTACCTTAAGAAAATGTTTGTTCAACAAGGTTTTATATTGCAACCCCTTGCATGTATTGCGTCTGTCACGGCCGAGGCCGCTTTTTGGTCCGAGTCTCTGGAAGAGACTCTTGACTCAATAACTATAGATGAGATTTCAAACAAGCTTAAAACACTTAAGCTAGCTAATTCATTTGTTTCAGATGCCGTAGTACATTTAACTAAACTTACGGCTAAGAATTCCGGATTCGCCATTCAGGCACGCAGAGCACTGTGGCTAAAATCCTGGTCAGCTGACGTTGCTTCTAAATCTAAATTACTTAATATACCTTTCAAAGGGCAGACCTTATTCGGGCCCGGTTTGAAAGAAATTATCGCTGACATTACAGGAGGTAAAGGCCATGCCCTGCCTCAAGACAGAGCCAAACCTAGGGCTAGACAGTCTAATTTTCGTTCCTTTCGTAATTTCAAGGCAGGAGCAGCATCAACTTCCTCTGCACCAAAACAGGAAGGAGCTGTTGCTCGCTACAGACAAGGCTGGAGACCTAACCAGTCCTGGAACAAGGGCAAGCAGGCCAGAAAACCTGCTGCTGCCCCTAAGACAGCATGAATTGAGGACCCCCGATCCGGGAACGGATCTAGTGGGGGGCAGACTTTCTCTCTTCGCCCAGGCTTGGGCAAGAGATGTCCAGGATCCCTGGGCGTTAGAGATCATATCTCAGGGATATCTTCTGGACTTCAAATCCTCTCCCCCAAAAGGGAGATTTCATCTGTCAAGGTTGTCAACAAACCAAATAAAGAAAGAGGCGTTTCTACGCTGTGTACAAGATCTTTTACTAATGGGAGTGATCCATCCGGTTCTGCGGTCGGAACACGGACAGGGGTTTTACTCAAATCTGTTTGTGGTTCCCAAGAAAGAGGGAACCTTCAGACCAATCTTGGATTTAAAGATCCTAAACAAATTCCTAAGAGTTCCATCGTTCAAAATGGAAACTATTCGGACAATCCTACCCATGATCCAAAAGGGTCAGTACATGACCACAGTGGATTTAAAGGATGCTTACCTTCACATACCGATTCACAAAGATCATTACCGGTATCTAAGGTTTGCCTTCCTAGACAGGCATTACCAGTTTGTAGCTCTTCCATTCGGATTGGCTACGGCTCCAAGAATCTTCACAAAGGTTCTGGGTGCTCTTCTGGCGGTACTAAGACCGCGAGGAATTTCGGTAGCTCCGTACCTAGACGACATTCTGATACAAGCTTCAAGCTTTCAAACTGCCAAGTCTCATACAGAGTTAGTACTGGCATTTCTAAGGTCGCATGGATGGAAGGTGAACGAAAAGAAGAGTTCTCTCTTTCCACTCACAAGAGTTCCCTTCTTGGGGACTCTTATAGATTCTGTAGAAATGAAGATCTATCTGACGGAAGACAGGTTAACAAAGCTTCAAAATGCATGCCGTGTCCTTCATTCCATTCAACACCCGTCAGTGGCTCAATGCATGGAGGTGATCGGCTTAATGGTAGCGGCAATGGACATAGTACCCTTTGCACGCCTACATCTCAGACCGCTGCAATTGTGCATGCTAAGTCAGTGGAATGGGGATTACTCAGATTTGTCCCCTACTCTGAATCTGGATCAAGAGACCAGAAATTCTCTTCTATGGTGGCTTTCTCGGCCACATCTGTCCAGGGGGATGCCATTCAGCAGGCCAGATTGGACAATTGTAACAACAGACGCCAGCCTACTAGGTTGGGGCGCTGTCTGGAATTCTCTGAAGGCTCAGGGATCATGGACTCAGGAGGAGAGTCTCCTGCCAATAAACATTCTGGAATTGAGAGCAGTTCTCAATGCCCTTCTGGCTTGGCCCCAGTTAACAACTCGGGGGTTCATCAGGTTTCAGTCGGACAACATCACGACTGTAGCTTACATCAACCATCAAGGAGGGACAAGAAGCTCCCTAGCGATGATGGAAGTATCAAAGATAATTCGCTGGGCAGAGTCTCACTCTTGCCACCTGTCAGCAATCCACATCCCGGGAGTGGAGAACTGGGAGGCGGATTTCCTAAGTCGTCAGACTTTTCATCCGGGGGAGTGGGAACTTCATCCGGAGGTCTTTGCCCAAATACTTCGACGTTGGGGCAAACCAGAGATAGATCTCATGGCGTCTCGACAGAACGCCAAGCTTCCTTGTTACGGGTCCAGATCCAGGGATCCGGGAGCGGTCCTGGTAGATGCTTTGACAGCACCTTGGACCTTCGGGATGGCTTATGTGTTTCCACCCTTCCCGATGCTTCCTCGATTGATTGCCAGAATCAAACAGGAGAGAGCATCGGTGATTCTAATAGCGCCCGCGTGGCCACGCAGGACTTGGTATGCAGATCTAGTGGACATGTCATCCTGTCCACCTTGGTCTCTGCCTCTGAGACAGGACCTTCTGATCCAGGGTCCCTTCAAACATCAAAATCTAATTTCTCTGAAGCTGACTGCTTGGAAATTGAACGCTTGATTTAATCAAAACGTGGATTTTCTGAGTCAGTAATTGATACCTTAATACAGGCTAGGAAGCCTGTTACCAGAAAGATTTACCATTAAATATGGCGTAAATACTTATATTGGTGCGAATCCAAGAGTTACTCATGGAGTAAGGTTAGGATTCCTAGGATATTGTCTTTTCTACAAGAAGGTTTAGAAAAGGGTTTATCCGCTAGTTCCTTAAAGGGACAGATCTCAGCTCTGTCCATTCTTTTACACAAACGTCTGTCAGAAGTTCCAGACGTTCAGGCTTTTTGTCAGGCTTTGGCCAGGATTAAGCCTGTGTTTAAAACTGTTGCTCCACCATGGAGTTTAAACTTAGTTCTTAACGTTTTACAGGGTGTTCCGTTTGAACCCCTTCATTCCATTGATTTCAAATTGTTATCTTGGAAAGTTCTGTTTTTAATGGCTATTTCCTCGGCTCGAAGAGTCTCTGAGTTATCTGCCTTACATTGTGATTCTCCTTATCTGATTTTTCATTCAGACAAGGTAGTTCTGCGTACTAAACCTGGGTTCTTACCTAAGGTGGTCACTAACAGGAATATCAATCAAGAGATTGTTGTTCCATCTTTGTGTCCTAATCCTTCTTCAAAGAAGGAACGTCTTCTACACAATCTAGATGTAGTCCGTGCCCTGAAATTTTATTTACAGGCAACTAAAGATTTTCGACAAACGTCTTCCCTGTTTGTCGTTTATTCTGGTCAGAGGAGAGGTCAAAAAGCTTCTGCTACCTCTCTCTCTTTTTGGCTTCGTAACATAATACGTTTAGCTTATGAGACTGCTGGACAGCAGCCTCCTGAAAGAATTACAGCTCATTCTACTAGAGCTGTGGCTTCCACTTGGGCCTTTAAGAATGAGGCCTCTGTTGAACAGATTTGCAAGGCTGCAACTTGGTCTTCTCTTCATACTTTTTCCAAATTTTACAAATTTGACACTTTTGCTTCTTCGGAGGCTGTTTTTGGGAGAAAGGTTCTTCAGGCAGTGGTTCCTTCCGTATAAAGAGCCTGCCTGTCCCTCCCGTCATCCGTGTACTTTAGCTTTGGTATTGGTATCCCAGAAGTAATGATGACCCGTGGACTGACCACACTTAACAGGAGAAAACATAATTTATGCTTACCTGATAAATTCCTTTCTCCTGTAGTGTGGTCAGTCCACGGCCCGCCCTGTTTTTTATGGCAGGTCTAAATTTTTAAATTATACTCCAGTCACCACTGCACCCTTTAGCTTCTCCTTTCTCGTTGGTTCTCGGTCGAATGACTGGGTGTGACGTAGAGGGGAGGAGCTATATAGCAGCTCTGCTGGGTGATCCTCTTGCACTTCCTGTTGGGGAGGAGTTAATACCCCAGAAGTAATGATGACCCGTGGACTGACCACACTACAGGAGAAAGGAATTTATCAGGTAAGCATAAATTATGTTTTTTTGTGAATATTAGAGATTTTATTTGCATTTTTGCTATCACTCTGTTTAAACAAAACTAGAGCTTTTTTTTACGTACCTATAACATATCTCTCTCCCATCGCTCCCATTTCTCTCTCTCCTCTCTCTCCCTCTACTCTCTTTCTCTTTTCTCTCTCTCTCCTCTCTCTCCCTCTACTCTCTTTCTCTTTTCTCTCTCTCTCCTCTCTCTCCCTCTACTCTCTTTCTCTTTTTTCTCTCTCTCTGTCTGTGTCTCTCTGTCTCCTCTCTCTCTCTCCTTCTCTCTCTCTTTCTCTCTCCCTCTCTCTCTCCTTCCCTCTCCTCTCTATCTTTCCTTCTCTTTCTCTCTCTCTCTTTCTCTCCTACTCTGTCTCTCTCTCTCCTCTCTATCCTCTCTTTCTCTCCCTCCTTCTCTTTCTCATTCTTTCTCTCTCTCTCTCTCTCTCTCTCTCCTACTCTGTCTCTCTCTCCATCCCTCTCTTTCTCTCTCTCCTCATTCTCTCTGTCTCTCTGTCTCTCTTTTTTCTTACTTTCTTTCCCTATCTTTCTTGCATGTGTGTGTGTGTGTGTGTGTGTCTGTGTGCGCATGCATGTGTGTGTGTGTGCGCATGCATGTGTATGTGTGTGTGCATGTATGTGTGCATGCATGTGTATGTGTGTATATGTTTGTGCCTGTGTATCTGCTAACAGTAATCCAGCTACCTGTTTGTTAAGGTAACTGTGTACTGCATAAACAAATTTCTTTTCTTTTTTTAACAACCTTGGCAATTGGAAATGCCTAAAATTTGGTGTATCATTTTTTAAATGATGTATTTAATCAATAGGTAATATTTTTTATCTATTATCACTGAAAATGATTAGCAAACCTACGACTAATGCTGCTGTAACGACCTTTATGCAGTTTGTCATGCAGATAGATTCTCTTGTTCAGAAGCTGCTGTCATTGTCTGTCTGATTAGTGAAAAGTGAGCAGTGGTTGCTGCAATATAAAGCGTTATGGTCGGCTGAAAAAATAAATCAAATTGCCAAAGCAGAAATTTGGAATAGGACATTTGTGATGCTGTAGTTGCAGGTGTTGACCTGCATTGTGCTGTAGCCTTGTAAGGCTGTAAGAACTCTGCAGTGTTTTTTGTTTTTTTGAGAAAGTGCTTTTTCCCAGACGGTTGCAGTTTCCTGATGTGCTTGCAATAATTTATTCACTACAATTTTTGTGTACTATAATTGTTTATTTTGTATACTATCAATGGCTGATTGCACCCAATTATGGGCTATATTATGAGTTGAGCGCAAATTAACGCTCCTGCTTGAGTGTTTATTAGGCTAGAATTTTTATGCCTATAATCGGGTTTCGCTTGTACTACAAGTTAAAAGTAAACTGTTTTCGCTCTAGCGGTAACCCAACAATCACAAAAATCTGAAGTTAGTGTATCGCGTGTGCATTAACATATTCTCCTATATAAGTGAATGGAGAAAAAAAAAGTGAAAAAAACTCTCCACTCTCGCGCAAACCCGACATGAAAATATGAATCTTTCACATCCCAATATTCTGCACATAACAGAATATGTTCTATTTATTCATAAATAAATATTTCTACATATATCTGATGGTATTTTGGCACAATAAATAGTTATACCTATATATAGGTATAGATATCTACAGATATATATAGGAATATATGTAATGCATAAATATACTTTTACATGTTTTCCTCTACTTAAAGACAAAGGGCTCCAATGCATATCTATATATATATATATATATATATACACCCTCACCGGCCACTTTATTAGGTACACCTGTTCAATTGCTTGGTAGCACAAATTGCTAAGCAGCCAATTGCATGGTAGCAACTCAATGCATTTAGGCATCTAGACGTGGTGAAGACGACTTGCTGAAGATCAAACTGAGCATCAGAATGGGGAAGAAAGGGGATTTAAGTGACTTTGAACGTGGCATGGTTGTTGGTGCCAGACGGGCTGGTCTGAGTATTTCAAAAACTGCTTATCTACTGGGAGTTTCACGCACAACCATCTATAGGGTATACAGAGAATGGTCAGAAAAAGAGAAAATATCCAGTGAGCGGCAGTTGTGTTGACGAAAAAGCCTTGTTGATGTCAGAGGAGAATGGGCAGACTGGTTTGAGATGATAGAAAAGCAACAGTAACTCAAATAACCACTCGTTACAACCAATGAATGCACAATACCATCTCTGAACGCTTAACACGTTGAACCTTGATGCAGATAGCTACTGCAGCAGAAGACCACACTGGGTGCCACTCCTGTCAGCTAAGAACAGGAAAATGAGGCTACAATTAGCACAAGCTCACCAAAATTGGACAATAGAAGATGCCTGCTCCGATGAGTCTCGATTTCAGCTGCGACATTCAGATGGTAGGGTCAGAATTTGGCGTAAACATCATGAAAGCATGGATCCATCCTGCCTTGTATCAATGGTTCAGGCTGCTGGTAGTGGTGTAAGGGTGTGGGGGATATTTTCTTGGCAGACTTTGTGCCCATTAGTATTAATTGAGCATCATTTAAATGCCACAGCCTACCTGAGTATTGTTGCTGACCATGTCCATCCCTTTATGACTATAGTGTACTTGTGACGGATACCCCGGCTATCCCGACTGGGTAGCTCCGCCAAACGGGTCCTGCTTCCTCCCTGCCGACTGCAGCTATGTAGCTGGCAAGTGACCACAGCCTGTAGCCACCCCTGATGCCCGACAGCACCAGTATTCAGGGTCCCACCCTGTGGCAGACTCTAGCTACCCAGACTGGATAGCTCTACCTGAGGGTCCTTCCTCTGCCTGGAACAGGCTGCTATGTAGCCCAGGAAAGTGATTTTAGCTGGAGCCCACCCAAATAACTAGACAGACTAGCATTCAGGTGAAACAAGAACTGATTTTATTGAAAACACACACTCCTTTTATACACACAGCTCATCTTGATAAGAGCCTGGACAATCCCACTATTTTCCCACCATTCCCGCCCCTCCAGACAGCCCAGCAACTCCATAGGAGCTATAGTTCCACATAATCCCAGTACATAGGGGTGGAGGTTTCGGGGTGATCCGAAATAGAGCGGCAGGGTGTCATTTTAAAGCTCTCTGTCCCCAGATGCCACAGTCCAAAAATCAGCGTGATTCATTACTGGGGACCGGAGTTACAATCCATTGAAGTTATGGGGGGTAGGGGTGTCCAAAAACCCTGGTTCCAAAAGGAGCTCCCCTCCAATAATTCCCCCAGCTCTTGTCCTTCCTAGGGGTTATCAATACCCAAAAGAGCGGAGCTCTGGGGCAAAGGGCTGCTGGAGCGACCAGGGGTAAAGTTAGCGGGTGTCCTGCTGTCCTGTGGCCTACTTGGAGTTCCAGGAGCCCGGCCAGCCTGAGAGGAGTTAGGCGGGTGTCCCTTGTGAGGCGGCCGACTGGGAGTTCCAGGAGCCTGGCCAGCCTAGGAGGGTTTTCCTGGTCATACACCAGCTTTTCACAAAACAAGCAAACAAAAGCTTCCAGAGATTGTCGTTGCTCTGAAGAGCCCAAAACCACTGAGAAACAACAGGGGTGAGGTTGTAGGGGGGTGGGGGGTAGCCTTAGCTGTCTGGTATCCGTGACAGTACTCATCTTCTGATGGCTACTTCTAGCAGGATAATGCAGCATGTCACAAAGCTCAAATCATCTCAAACTGTTTTCATGAACATGACAAAGAGTTTACTGTACTCCAATGGCCTCCACAGTCACCAGATCTCAATCCAATAGAGCACCTTTAGGATGTGGGGGAACGGGAGATTTGCATTATGGATGTGCAGCCAACAAATCTGCAGCAACTGCGTGATGCTATTTTGTCAATATGGACCAATATCTCTGAGGAATGTTTCCAACACCTTGTTGAATCTATGCCACAAAGAATATTAAGGCAGTTCTGAAGGCAAAAGGGGTACAAGGGGAAAACCGATCTCAAAAATTCATTATCTAAAACATAAAATGATAAGTAAGTAAATATGAGAGATCAGTAAATGAAGAATATAAAATCTGTGAATCATCAAGTGCAAAATAATGCAAAATGGTGCAAGTCCACTCAAATATTCCTGTAATGTGAATCCCCTTACCAGAATTTACCTCAATCTAATGAGGTAAGTTGCCGCACTGCAAGGGGTAATCGGGTACTGGTACAGGTAAGTCCGGTATGGCGAGGGATGTCTTTATAATCTCATCCACCTTTTGGAGTATGTAGTAAAGAAAAAATTCACATCCAGTTGTTTCCTCCCAGAATATTCAAATATGCCATCCACCTTTTGGAGTTTGTAGCTTTATTTTTTCCCCCTCACAAGGAAATGAGCCCATGAAAGAGAAGAATCATATATAGTGTAATACAGTTTTTAATATATAATTACAAACAAAACAAGCAATCATTAAACTCACATGAAGTAACCTCAAACAGTGTGAGGTATTTTTATAGCATAAGAGTGAATAACTCCATTCGGTTAAAATGCAGAGAACAGTATGGCAAAAGTTCCAAAATCCGCATAGAACAGGAGGTAAATCAATACAGACAAACCGGTAATGGATACCCAATAATGACGTAAAGTTTAAAATAAGTTTAAATCAGTTCATTCAAGTAACAAAATACCCTGAAAGGATCAAGATGAGTTCCTTCTTCCTCATTTTTAACTTTTACATTTGCTGGTGAGTTTGCACTATCCTCTAATGTACTTGTTTTTTAACGGCTGCTAAATATTCTCCCCCCAATCAGTGCAACCTTTGGTGCTGCTTGTTTACAGATCAGTTCTCTGACCTGTTACATTCTACTTGCATGTATGTATACATGAATAAGGACCATGTAGGTCCGAAATGTCGCCTTTTTATGGTTGTTGTACCTTAATAAAAGAATTTTTCACCTTTAAAGAAGCAAGACTGTGCTGTGGTGCTGTTACACTTTGTATATATGGACTATATATATATATATATATATATATATATATATATATATATATATATATATATATATATATAAGAAGCACACCAGCTATACCAGGTTTTAATCTGTAGTGAGTGCAGATGAAGGTAAATAAAAGTTCCTCTGGTGCAAGGAGGTTCCCAAGGTAATTAATAACAGGAAAAGAACAAAAGGGAGGGGTAACCTTTAAGCCAGCAGTTACTCATCAATAAAAAATTGTACCTGAATAGAAGAAATTGTCTCACAAACAGACAAGAACCAGTATCAAGTATTTATTGCCAAATAACACAATAAGTACAAATAAAGATTATTGTGTGCACCAAACATAAATAACAAAACACATATATCACCCCTAAAGTTCTTTGTCACTAGATAGGAATAGTGAAATATTCTTATCCTGCAATTATGGTGGTCTCCATGTAAAAGGAGAGGTGAGAGGCAGCTAGAAAAGTCATGCAGAGGCTAAGAGAAGCAAACACAGCAAAAAGCAAGCTCTCCAAATATCTGCCGGTCACAGAAGTTATAACGTTGCCCCCAAGATAGCAAGCTAACCCCTTGTTAGCATCATGCAGCAGGCAGGAGTAATGCAAAGGAATTAGTAGCAAATAGATGTCAAACGTGTTTTCCAGGGAGATATATAGGACGGTTGTGACTGTAAGGTAATTCGGTCTTGTGTTATGTCCACCTAGAGTCGTTATGGAGAGGAACAGATTATACAGACTGTATTAGTTCAGGCTGTGTTCTTTTTACTCACGGAAACCAAAGTTCCATCGCAGGAGTGACCTCACACTACTACCGCTCCATCGGATCGAGGAGGTTTTCCAAAGATTCTTCACACACTCTCGACTCACTGGATTCTGTGCCGAAAACCTTACACAGCCTAGCAAACTGTCCTGCAAACACACCAAGCTCACAGAACTCCTGTGGGCGTGGCCAAAACAGCTACACGTGTTTCACCCAAACTTGCGTTATTATTGGGCTTCCTCAGGCATGTGATGCCATTGTCCATATTGCTTGCCTTTAAATAAAAAATATCCCAGGTGAAATTGTTAACCCGTTTGGTGCCTGCATCTATCAGTGAATTTACATCACTAAGTAAAGATAAAAATAAGGGTAAGTTTTAAAATGGCAGCAGTGGCTGGCAATATCTCAGCAACCTACATTTAATCACATTATTCATGACATATTTACAAAGATCAAAATTCAATATTTGGTAAGGATATCAATGTACTTTTGTGTGGTTGCCTGAATACATATATATTGTGATCTGTTTAAAGGGACATTTTATTTACCGCTTTAGGATTAATTTTTTCCAGTTGACAGTTTAATTATACTAGAAACACTCCTATGAACAAATACCCTAGAGACCACCCTTTTATGTAGGTTACAATTTTGGTCATAAAGCATAGTTTGAACTCTGTAAAAATAACATATAGAATAAGGATACACAGTACAGGGTACTGAGAATTCGAGGGGAGATACTCTGGATAAGCCAGAATATGATCTATTTATGCCAAAAAAGAGCATAATTTAACTCTTAATTGAGGCCTCCTGGTTGGACTGTATCTAAATTAAAAATCCATTTACATTCAATAGGAGTTTGTCCCAGTCTCTACCTCTTTCATTAATACCCACATACTCTACCCCCATGAATCTGAGGGATTCATCACTGCTGTTGTGGAACTCAAAAATATGTTGTGCAATTCCACTGTTTTTGATTTCCTGATGTACAATATCACGTCTATGTTCTTTCATCCTCTCCTTAAATTTGCGGTAGGTTTTTCCGACGTATTGTCTGGGACACGAGCATTAAAGAACATAGACTACTCCAAAGGTCTTACATGTAATAAAACCCTTAGTTCTGTGAATTACTCCCTTATAGTATCCTCTATCTTGTCACCTGTTAGCATATGTTTGCACATCTTACTCTTCCTGCATGGAAAGTTTCCATTTTTGGGTTTCCTATTTCCTAACCATGTTTTTGCTTCATTATTTATGTAGTGGCTGTAAACCAATTTATCCATCAAAGAAGGTGCGTTCCTGGATGTGAGTAAGGAATAATCTCCAACTAGGTCATGTTTATCCCTATCTAGAGTAAGTAGGTGCCAATGTTTAGATAAGATAGCTCTCAAATCCTGCCAACGGTTGTTATACGTTGTGTTCATTCTCAATCTAGTATCACTGGGTTTATCCTTAAAGTCATACAAAAGTGATTCTCTCTTTGTCTAGGATGCTCTTTGGAAGCCTGTTTTTAACCAATTCTGGCTATATCCTCTCACTCAAAAGCGACTTTTTTGGTAGTCAGCATCTTTTTTGAAAAGAAGTGTCATCTGAGCAATTTCGTTTATGTCTAAGATACTGACCAATAGGGATGCCTTTAATTTGTGCCATTAGATGATGGCTTGAGGCTTCAAGTAAAGTGTTTGCTGCTTTGGGTTTCCTGTAACTCTCTGTCTTTATTGTAATTCCCTTCCTTTATTAATTTCAAGTCCAAAAAATGAAATTTAAATTGAACTGAATTCACACGTAAATCTCAAATTTTTAGAATTTGTATTTAAATAGTTCATGAATTCATATAAAAGATCAAGGAATGTTTCCAACACCTTGTTGAATATATGCCACAAAGAATTAATGCAGTTCTGAAGGTAAAAGGGGGTCCAACCTGGTACTTGCAAGGTGTACCTAATAAAGTGGCTGGTGAGTGTATATACATATTTATTTATGTGTATATATTTCTGTAAATATGTACACATATAAATACATATGTACACCTATATAGACATATATATATATATATATATATATATATATCCAGCTTTAGAAATGTATATGTATGTAGCTCTTTGTTAAAGCCCTTTGTCTGCGTTTTTTTTTTTCTAACACCTGAGATCTCCTACCTTTGAGCCTTTATATCTTTTGTGTGCAATATTTTTTTAAATATTTTTATTAGCTGTGTTATTATGAGTGTAATTACACTTTGCAATGAAGTTGCGGTAATCGTTCTAGCATAAATTGTGACTGCGCTCACGTAATCTCGTTTGCTTTCAACTCATAAAAGGAGCGGGGAAGCCAATGAGCGCAAGCGTTTATGCTCCATTTATAATCTAGCCCTATATATTTTTTTATTGTGCTGCAGGAACTATTTGTTCTTTGCACATTTTAATCATTTTCATATTGGTTTAAATGATTTGTATAGGAAGATAAGTAACTCCTATGGTAATTTTCTAATGTAATTACCAATATTAAAAATAGTATGACAGCATTTTTTGCTTCCTCTTATGTTCAATAAGTCTTCTGAGCAGAATGTTAGTATTCTGCATCCAGTGTCATCTCATTATATTTTGATTATAGTGTTTTTCAATGTAAGTACAAGGGTAGAGGGCATGCGAAATGCCTCTTTCAGAGAGAAATCCATCAACGTTTTATGTCTAATTAAATGCTATCCATGGAGTCTTTTCTCAGTTGTATCATTTAGGATAATGTCAGATAGTAAACAAGCATACAAATTCTGTATTTGTAAAATAGACGAGAAAAGTCAAGAAATATGATCCTTATGCATTTGTCCTAGATAAATATATGTAACCTTCACATGGGTATTAAAGTCCCGTACCTTACATTGTTTTTAATTTGCGCAATGCATTAGCAGAGCTCCTAATTGTCCTGCATTTTATGGGATTGTCCTGGTTTGGAAACTCTGTCTTTTGCCAATCACACTTAGGGGCCGATTTATAAATGTCTGTCCGACATGATACACTGTAGTGTATCATGTCCGACAGACATCGCTGAATACCTACAGCATTCTCTGTCGGCATTTATCATTGCACAAGCAGTTCACCAGAACTGCTTGTGCAATAAATCGGCCGCTAGCTGGGGTGTTAATCAGCCCGATCGTATAAGATCGGGCGGATTGCAGACCGCAGCCTCAGAGGCAGCGGATCAGTAATGGAGCAGGGGTCTTTAGATCGCTGCTTCATAACTGCTGTTTCTGGCGAGCCTAAAGACTTGTGCAGAAACTGGCGCATCATGCTCCATTCGGAGCTTGATAATTCGGCCCCTTAAAGTCCTGTTCCTTTAATGTGAAGTGATATCCAGTTTTAAATAAAGAAATTAAACTTCAGAAACAATGAAATGTATAGTTATTGACCTAGATTCACTAAACCCTTTTGTGAAGGTAATATCTATTTGGGGAAAAAAACTACAACATAGCAACTCAAACATTGTAGAATTCGTAATGATTTTTACTTCTTCCCCATCACAGCAGAAAGTTAATGTAACAGGAATTTTCAGGCTTTAGATAGAACATGCAATTTTAAACAGCTTTTCAATATACTTTATTATCATTTTTTTCTTAGTTCTCTTGCACCTAGATTACAAGTTTTGCGCTATAGAGGGTGCAAAACAAACGCAATAAATTATTATTATTATTGCGCTATTTCACCCTCCGTAGCGCTGCCGTTACAAGTTTTTAAAAAGCCGTCTTGTGCGTACGGTATAGTGGCAATGAGCTCCATACTGCATAAAATCCAAGGGCTGAGAATACGTGCTTGTGCACACTTTCACTATAGACATCAATGGGGAGAGCATGTTAGAAAAAAACCTAACAACTGAAGCGCGGAATTGCGATCGCCGTAACACAACCCCATTAATGTCTATGGGGGAAAAAAAACACCCTAACATAAACCCCAAGTCTAAACAACCCTAATCTGCTGACCCCAAAATCGCCGACAACTAAATAAAGTTATTAACCCCTAATCTGCCGCTCCCGACATCGCCGCCACCTAAATAAAGTTATTAACACCCTAACATAAACCCCAAGTCTAAACACCCCTAATCTACTGAGCCCAACATCGCCAACACCTAAATAAAGTTATTAACCCCTAATCTGCCGCTCCCGACATCGCTGCCACCTAAATAAGGTTATTAACCCCTATTCTGTTCCTTTAATGTGAAGTTCTGTTTCTTTAATGTGAAGTGATATCCAGTTTTAAATAAAGAAATCAAACTTCAGAAACAATGAAATGTATAGTTATTGACCTAGATTCACTAAACCCATTTGTGAAGGTAATATCTATTTGGGGAAAAAAACTACAACATAGCAACTCAAACATTGTAGAATTCGTAATGATTTTTACTTATTCCCCATCACAGCAGAAAGTTAATGTAAAACACCCCTAATCTGCTGCCCCCGACATCGCCGACACCTAAATAAAGTTATTAATCCCTAATCTGCCGCTCCCGACATCGCCGCCACCTAAATAAAGTTATTAACACCCCAACATAAACCCCAAGTCTAAACACCCCTAATCTGCTGCCCCCGACATCGCAGACACCTAAATAAAGTTATTAACCCCTAATCTGCTGCTCCCGACATCGCCGCCACCTAAATACAAGGAGTGCAGAATTATTAGGCAAGTTGTATTTTTGAGGATTAATTTTATTATTGAACAACAACCATGTTCTCAATGAACCCAAAAAACTCATTAATATCAAAGCTGAATAGTTTTGGAAGTAGTTTTTAGTTTGTTTTTAGTTATAGCTATTTTAGGGGGATATCTGTGTGTGCAGGTGACTATTACTGTGCATAATTATTAGGCAACTTAACAAAAAACAAATATATACCCATTTCAATTATTTATTTTTACCAGTGAAACCAATATAACATCTCAACATTCACAAATATACATTTCTGACATTCAAAAACAAAACAAAAACAAATCAGTGACCAATATAGCCACCTTTCTTTGCAAGGACACTCAAAAGCCTGCCATCCATGGATTCTGTCAGTGTTTTGATCTGTTCACCATCAACATTGCGTGCAGCAGCAACCACAGCCTCCCAGACACTGTTCAGAGAGGTGTACTGTTTTCCCTCCTTGTAAATCTCACATTTGATGATGGACCACAGGTTCTCAATGGGGTTCAGATCAGGTGAACAAGGAGGCCATGTCATTAGATTTTCTTCTTTTATACCCTTTCTTGCCAGCCACGCTGTGGAGTACTTGGACGCGTGTGATGGAGCATTGTCCTGCATGAAAATCATGTTTTTCTTGAAGGATGCAGACTTCTTCCTGTACCACTGCTTGAAGAAGGTGTCTTCCAGAAACTGGCAGTAGGACTGGGAGTTGAGCTTGACTCCATCCTCAACCCGAAAAGGCCCCACAAGCTCATCTTTGATGATACCAGCCCAAACCAGTACTCCACCTCCACCTTGCTGGCATCTAAGTCGGACTGGAGCTCTCTGCCATTTACCAATCCAGCCATGGGCCCATCCATCTGTCCCATCAAGACTCACTCTCATTTCATCAGTCCATAAAACCTTAGAAAAATCAGTCTTGAGATATTTCTTGACCCATTCTTGATGTTTCAGCTTGTGTGTCTTGTTCAGTGGTGGTCGTATTTCAGCCTTTCTTACCTTGGCCATGTCTCTGAGTATTGCACACCTTGTGCTTTTGGGCACTCTAGTGATGTTGCAGCTCTGAAATATGGCCAAACTGGTGGCAAGTGGCATCTTGGCAGCTGAACGCTTGACTTTTCTCAGTTCATGGGCAGTTATTTTGCGCCTTGGTTTTTCCACACGCTTCTTGCGACCCTGTTTACTATTTTGAATGAAACGCTTGATTGTTCGATGATCACGCTTCAGAAGCTTTGCAATTTTAAGAGTGCTGCATCCCTCTGCAAGATATCTCACTATTTTTGACTTTTCTGAGCCTGTCAATTCCTTCTTTTGACCCATTTTGCCAAAGGAAAGGAAGTTGCCTAATAATTATGCACACCTGATATAGGGTGTTGATGTCATTAGACCACACCCCTTCTCATTACAGAGATGCACATCACCTAATATGCTTAATTGGTAGTAGGCTTTCGAGCCTATACAGCTTGGAGTAAGACAACATGCATAAAGAGGATGATGTGGTCAAAATACTCATTTGCCTAATAATTCTGCACTCCCTGTAAAGTTATTGACCCCTATTCTGTCGCTCCCCGACATCGCCGCCACTAAAAAAAGTTATTAAAGCCTAAACCTCTTGCCCCCCCATCATCGCTACTAAATAAACCTATTAACCCCTAAATCGACAGTCCCCACATCGCGGAAAACTAAATTAAACTATTAACCCCTAAACCTAACAACCCGCCGCCACTATAATAAAGTTATTAACCCCTATTACCCTGCACCCCAACATCGCCCTCACTATAATAAAGTTATTAACCCCTATTCCGCTGCTCCCCGACATCTCCACCACTAAATAAAGTTATTAACCCCTTAACCTCTTGCCTCCCACATCACCGCCACTAAATAAGCCTATTAACCCCTAAACCGACAGCCCCCACATCGCAAAAACTAAATTAAACTATTAACCCCTAAACCTAGCAACCCCCTAACTTTATATTAAAATTACAATATTACTATCTTAAAATAAATAAAAACTTACCTGTGAAATTAAAAAAAACCTAAGTTTAAACTATATATTAAACTAACATTACTATTATACTTAAAATAACTACAAATTAAATAAACTAAATTACACATTAAAAAAACCTAACACTAATAAAAAAAAAATCTACAATTACAAAAAAAATACTAAATTACAAACAATAAAAAATACTAAATTACAAAAAATAAAAAATAAAATTATCCAAAAACAATTACACCTAATTTAATAGCCCTATAAAAATAAAAAAGTACCCACAAAATAAAAAAAAACACTAGCCTACAATAAACTACCAATGGCCCTTAAAAGGGTTTTTTGTAGGGCATTGACCTAAAGAAATCAGCTCTTTTCTGTGAAAAAAAATATAAAGACCCCCCAACAGTAAAACCCACCACCCAACCAACCCTTCAAAATTAAAAACCTAACTCTAACAAAAACCTAAGCTACCCATTGCCCTGAAAAGGGCATTTGTATGAGCATTGCCCTTAAAAGGGCATTCAGCTCTTTTCCATTGCCCTGAAAAGGGCATTTGGCTTTTTTAAGAACTCCCAAACCCTTATCTAAAAAGAAAAAAACACCCAAAAAAAGTTTAAAAAAGCCTAACACTAACCCCCGACGAACTACTTACAGTTTCTGAAGTCCGGACATCCAGGTGGCGAAGTCTTCATCCATCCAGGTTGCGTCTTCTATCCTCATCCAGGTAGCATCTTCTATCTTCATCGCGGGGGCACGGAGCGGGTCCATCCTTGAAGACATCCGGCGCAAAGCATCCTCTTCAAATGGTCACCACCATACGCTGAATCTTCAAGGGAGCCTTTTCAAAATAGTGTCCCTTGCATTCCTATTGGCTAATTTGATTTTTGAGGATGCTCTGCGCTGGATGTCTTCAAGGATGGACCCGCTCTGCGCTGCTGGGATGAAGATAGAATATGCCGCCTGGATGAAAATAGAAGATGCCACCTGGATGGATGAAGACCTCGCCGCCTGGATAAAGACTTCGCCGCCTGGATGTCCGGCCTTCAGAAACTGTAAGTGGATCGTCGGGGTTAGTGTTAGGTTTTTTTTAAAGTTTTGGGCGTTCTTTAAAGGGCAATGGAAAAGAATTGAATGCCCATACAAATGCCCTTTTCAGGGCAATGGGTAGCTTAGGTTTTTGTTAGAGTTAGGTTTTTTATTTTGGGGTGTTGGTTGGGTGGTGGGTTTTAGTGTTGAGGGGATTTTTGTATTTTTTTTTTCAGGGAAAAGAGCTGATTTCTTTAAGGCAATGCCCTACAAAGGCCCTTTTAAGGGCTATTAGTAGTTTATTGTAGGCTAGGTGTGGGTTTTATTTTGGGGGGGGCTTTTTATTTTTATAGGGCTATTAGATTAGGTGTAAATGTTTTTGTTTTAGATAATTTCTTTTGTTATTTTTTGTAATTTAGTGTTTTTTATTTTTCGTAATTTAGTATTTTTTATTTTTTGTAATTTAGTATTTTTTATAATTGTAGATTTAAGTTTTTTTTTAGTTTTGAGGTTTTTTTAATGTGTAATTTAGTCTTTTTAATTTGTAGTTATTTTAATTTTAGTATAATATCAATGTTAGTTTAATATATAGTTTAAACTTAGGTTTTTTTAATTTCACAGGTAAGTTTTTATTTATTTTAAGATAGGGATATTGTAATTTTAATATAAAGTTAGGGGGGTTTTAGGTTTAGGGGTTAATAGTTTAATTTAGTTTTTTGCGATGTGGGGGGCTTGCGGTTTAAGGGTTAATAGGTTTATTTAGTGGCAGTGCTGTGGGAGGCCAGAGGTTTAGGGGTTAATAACTTTATTTAGTGGCACCGATGTTGGGCAGCGGCGGAATAGGGGTTAATAGGTAGTTTATGGGTGTTAGTGTACTTTGTAACACTTTAGTTATGAGTTTTGTCTCAGATTGCGGAACGGATTGTGTTGGTATAGGCTGTAACGCAAGCATTTTAGCCTCATCGCACAACTTGTAATGGCAGCGCTATGGAAATCCCACGCAAAAACATATTTTTTTTTTAGTGCAGGACTGACGTTGCATTACAGGCTAAAATGCTTGCTGTACAGCTATATCGACAAGACTCGTAATGGCTGTGGTCCGGTTTTTACACTGAAAAGCACAATTTTTTCAGCGTTAAAGCCCGAACGCAAAACTCGTAATCTAGGTGTTGGTATCCTTTGCTAAAAAGTAACCATAGGTGACCTTAAGAGCATGCACGTGTCCTTAGCCATCTGGCAACACTGTGTGAATCAATATTATACATAGTTGAAAACTCTGCTGCCATAGAGTGTCTGTAGAATTCTATGGCATCAGTGTTTGCAACTATGTATAACATTGCTGTACACATTGTTGCAAACTCTGCTGCCAGATGGCTAAAGATACATGTACGCTCCTGAGATCATCTACAATTAATCTTTAACAAAGGATACCAATAGAACTATGCAAACTTGATAACAGAAGTAAAAAAAAAGAGAATGCAAAAGCACTTTAAACATTTTAAAGAGCATTAGATTTTTTCAGACAAATTTAAAAAAATACTTCAATTTGCTGGCCCCCTGTATCACATGACAGCCACAAGCCAATCACAAATGTATTGTTCAAGAGTAGCTGGTGATTCAGAATGTGTGCATATAAAAAGTGTACACACTATCTGAATCATGAAAATGTAATTTTGACCTTAGAATACTTTTAAATATAGTAGCATTGCATAATCAACAAATATACAATATAAGATAATGTAATATCACTTACCTTGAATTTAAATCAAGTAGTAGATTTTATTGCCAAATGTTAAAGTTAATTACATTTTCCCTGCCCCTGAATCACGTGACAGCCATCAGCCAATTACAAAACACATATATATGTATAGTATATACTGTACACTCTTGCAGGTGTTTTTGAAAGTGTGCATATAAAAAGACTGTGCACATTTTGAGAATGGAGTAAGTAGATAAAATTCGAATGCTTTATCTGAATCATGAAAGATCAATTTTATCTTTATTGTGATAAATTCTGACCACACCTCTAGATCAGCCCAGAACCCCCACTGGAACGGCCATGATCAGCCCCTGAAGACATCTGTCATTCTATCTTGCGAGACTACAGTAACAAAACAGACGTGTGAATATTTTAAAATGACCCTTACATTTTGCGGATCTGTTTTCAATGCGCTGCGGTTGCATTATCAGTAGTTCTTGTTTGATGTGTGAGACATCATATGTTGGACACCTTACACACTATAAATGCTAGTAGCAGGAGTGCCTACTAATTAAGGGCCAGATTATAAGTGGAGTGCAAAATATCGCTTTCGCTACAGCGATTATTGCGCTCCACTTTGTAATACCATGCAAATGTGTGCTGGTATTACAGGTGAGGTGCAATGCGAACACGACCTCACATTCGCATTGCACGGAAGAATTGCGCTCACAAGAGCATGCTTCCATATGCTCCAATGGGAGCCAAATTCTCATGTCATGAGACACGGCATGAGAACTAGCGCAGCACGAGGGGATAAGTCGCGCAGCAACGGGCAACAAATGTAAATATATAGGTATATACTTCTGAATTTAGGCTGTTAATTTAAAAACACACATATTCCTTTAAAAATAAAATAATTAAACCCTGTTATATACTGTAGGGAAATAATAACTGCATGTGACACATAAGTAGCCCTTATTCTTCCACTTTAATTAATTCCATTTACTGCCACACACAAAGCCAGACTGTGAGACAGCTTCTGTCTTAATATTTAATGCTTATAGCTGCCTATGGGATTTGTTGTCATTTAAACATATGGTATCAAATTTTACATATACAAAGAAAATGCCTAGTAACATACTGTCAAAACAAGAAAGGAAATATACAACACATTTTTGGAATATGCTGAACGATACCAAATTCAGAAATATATTCTATGCTATAATTGTGAAACAGTGAAAGCACAAAGACCATATCCATATTATCCATTCTAAATAATATATTATATTAAATACCTCTAGATTATATCTTGTATATACATGAGATAAACAACATTTGTTGTGGGTTCCAGACCTTGAAAAGTTGAGGGTGCTCTACATATTGATGGTGGCACTGCTGAGAGCTATCATAATTTTTAGCTACCCCCCCCACCCCCACACTCACACACACACGCACACATCATCTTATAAACACACCATGGTTAGCTTAGTAAGGGTAGTAACTTTTTCAGATGAAGAATATTAGTGTTACTTCTACACACATACTGAAATAAAATCACTTTACTTTTATATTAAATCTTGGGGGCCATCATTTCTTTTGAAGAGGGAAATATGCACTTTATTCAAAGTGCTTTCTTTCATACAGGTGGTGAGATTCCACGATCCATTACTCCTGGTAATTACTCTTTCCTACCACTAGGAGGAAGCAAAGATTCCCAATCCCCAAGAGCTTTATAAAACTCCTCCCACCTCATAGGAACCTCAGTCTTGTCTTTGCCTCCGCTGGAAGAGGTTGAAGAATGGAGATGTGCATTTGATTCTTCAGTGAGAGAGGTTCTCAGACTGAGTTGATGCCCACTTCCTCTCAGAGTACAGTGAATGTTGGAGGGATGTATTTGGTGTATTGGCTTTGCCATTTTTTACCTATGGGGATTTATTCACAAGCCTTTCCACAGGTGTTGTAGGGACTTGTCCTTTGTCTCCTCCCTGTTGGTTCATCAATATATTCCTATTCCAGTTCCTCTGCTATGTTTCAGCACTGGTTTAGGTGTGTAGAGGAACTATCACAATTAGTTACTCACTTTAAGCTACAAAACCATTCATATTTAACCAAACTTACCACAAAGTATGAAAACATTTGTTTTGAGCTAAACCTCAGTCCAACCTACAATTTCTCAGTTTAGTATTTGTATTCACTGGAAGCCCTTGTATCTTGATTTTCATTGTTGACCTTGGTCCTATAGCAGCAGCTGACTTTGTGATTTCAAACATCATCTGTTTAAAGGGATACTGAATCCAATTTTTTTCTTTCAGACTTCAGATAGAGCAGCAATTTTAAGCAATTTACTAATTTACTCCAATGATCAATTATTATTCTTTCTCTTGGTATCTCTATTTGAAAAGATGTGGGTTCAGTATCCCTTTAAGGATTTAATTAAAGGGAAATGGAACCCCAGATTTTTATTTCAGGATTCAGATAGAGCATGCAATTTACTTCTATTATCAAATTTGCTTCATTATCTTAGTATCCTTTGTTGAAGAATCATAAATGTACTAATGGGAGTTAGCTGAACACATGGTATGTGCAGCCACCAATAAGAAGCTATCTCCCAGTACTGCATACCTAGGCTCACTTTTCAACAAAGGATACATTGAGAATGAGGCACCTTTGATAACAGAATTATATTTGAAATTTGTTTCAAACTGGAATTTCTGAATTGTAATCTGATTTAGCTGAGAAAAAAAAGTCTTCATACTTTGTGGAATTACAATCTGAATAATGAATGTTTCATTTTGAATTTACTGTTCCTTTAAGTATTTCTTGGTTTTCAATCATTTCCTTTAACTATTATACTGCTATTAGGCACATATATAACTCTACCTATTGTTCACGTTCCTTAGCTACTTTACACATTGCTAATTTATAATTCATTTTACCAGGATGTTATTTAAGATGTATATGTTATATATCATCTCTGGAATTTGAAGGACATATTCTGTGTATTATGCACACTCTTTTCATAAAGTTAGCATTTTACTTGATATTGACACAGCACATACTGTATATACATCATATATACATCATATATTATAAATTATATATTATACATTATATATACATCATATACAGTATACACCATATATTATACATTATATATACATCATATTATACATTATATATACATCATATACACATCATATATACATCATATATTATACATTATGTACACATCATATATTATACATTATATATACATCATATATTATACATCATATATACATCATATATTATTCATTATATATACATCATATATTATACATTATATATACATCATATATTATACATCATATACAGTATACACCATATATTATACATTATATATACATCATATTATACATTATATATACATCATATATTATACATTATATATACATCATATTATACATTATATATACATCATATATTATACATTATATATACATCATAATATACATTATATATACATCATATATTATACATTATATATACATCATATATTATACATTATATATACATCATATTATACATTATATATACATCATATATTATACATTATATATACATCATATATTATACATTATATATACATCATATATTATACATTATATATACATCATATATTATACATTATATATACATCATATATTATACATCATATACAGTATACACCATATATTATACATTATATATACATCATATTATACATTATATATACATCATATATTATACATTATATATACATCATATTATACATTATATATACATCATATATTATACATTATATATACATCATATTATACATTATATATACATCATATATTATACATTATATATACATCATATTATACATTATATATACATCATATATTATACATTATATATACATCATATATTATACATCATATACAGTATACACCATATATTATACATTATATATACATCATATTATATATACATCATATATACATCATATATTATACATTATATACACATCATATATTATACATTATATATACATCAAATATTATACATTATATATTATACATTATATATACATCATATATTATACATCATATACAGTCTACACCATATATTATACATTATATATACATCATATATTATACATCATATACAGTATACACCATATATTATACATCATATATACATCATATATACATCATATATTATACATTATATATACATCATATGTTATACATCATATATACATCATATATTATACATTATATATACATCATATATACATCATATATTATACATTATATATACATCATATATACATCTTATACATCATATATACATCTTATATTATACATTATATATACATCATATGTACATCATATATTATACATTATATATACATCATATAGAAATTATATACTCATCATATATACATCATATATTATACATTATATATACATCATATATACATCATATATTATACATCATATATTATACATCATATATTATACATTATATATACATCATATATTATACATCATATATTATACATTATATATACATCATATATTATACATTATATATACATCATATATTGTACATCATATACACATCATATACACATCATATATACATCATATATTATAAATCATATATACATCATATATTATACATTATATATACATCATATATACATCATATATTATACATTATATATACATCATATATTATACATTATATATACATCATATATACATCATATATTATACATTATATATATATCATATATTATACATCATATATTATACATTATATTATACATTATATATACATCATATATTATACATTATATATACATCATATATTATACATTATATATACATCATATATACGTCATATATTATACATTATATATACATCATATATTATACATTATATATATACAGTATACATTATATATACATCATATATTATACATTATATATACATCATATATACATCATATATTATACATTATATATACATCATATGTTATACATTATATATACATCATATGTTATACATTATATATACATCATATGTTATACATTATATATACATCATATGTTATACATTATATATACATCATATATTATACATTATATATACATCATATATACATCATATGTTATACATTATATATACATCATATATTATACATTATATATACATCATATATTATACATCATATATACATCATATATTATACATTATATATACATCATATATTATACATTATATATACATCATATATTATACATCATATATACATCATATATTATACATTATATATACATCATATATTATACATCATATATTATACATTATATATACATCATATATACATCATATATTATACATAATGTATTATACATTATATATACTGTACATCATATATTATACATCATATATTATACATCATATATTATACATTATATACACATCATATATACATCATATATTATACATTATATATACATCATATATTATACATCATATATTATACATTATATATACATCATATATTATACATTATATATACATCATATATACATCATATATTATACATTATATATACATCATATATTATACATTATATATACATCATATATACATCATATATTATACATTATATATACATCATATATTATACATTATATATACATCATATATACATCATATATTATACATTATATAAACATCATATATTATACATTATATATACATCATATATACATCATATATTATACATTATATATACATCATATAATTATTAGGCAACTTCCTTTCCTTTGGCAAAATGGGTCAAAAGAAGGACTTGACAGGCTCAGAAAAGTCAAAAATAGTGAGATATCTTGCAGAGGGATGCAGCACTCTTAAAATTGCAAAGCTTCTGAAGCGTGATCATCGAACAATCAAGCGTTTCATTCAAAATAGTCAACAGGGTCGCAAGAAGCGTGTGGAAAAACCAAGGCGCAAAATAACTGCCCATGAACTGAGAAAAGTCAAGCGTGCAGCTGCCAAGATGCCACTTGCCACCAGTTTGGCCATATTTCAGAGCTGCAACATCACTGGAGTGCCCAAAAGCACAAGGTGTGCAATACTCAGAGACATGGCCAAGGTAAGAAAGGCTGAAAGACGACCACCACTGAACAAGATACACAAGCTGAAACATCAAGACTGGGCCAAGAAATATCTCAAGACTGATTTTTCTAAGGTTTTATGGACTGATGAAATGAGAGTGAGTCTTGATGGGCCAGATGGATGGGCCCGTGGCTGGATTGGTAAAGGGCAGAGAGCTCCATTCCGACTCAGAAGCCAGCAAGGTGGAGGTGGAGTACTGGTTTGGGCTGGTATCATCAAAGATGAGCTTGTGGGGCCTTTTCGGGTTGAGGATGGAGTCAAGCTCAACTCCCAGTCCTACTGCCAGTTTCTGGAAGACACCTTCTTCAAGCAGTGGTAAAGGAAGAAGTCTGCATCCTTCAAGAAAAACATGATTTTCATGCAGGACAATGCTCCATCACACGCGTCCAAGTACTCCACAGCGTGTCTGGCAAGAAAGGGTATAAAAGAAGAAAATCTAATGACATGGCCTCCTTGTTCACCTGATCTGAACCCCATTGAGAACCTGTGGTCCATCATCAAATGTGAGATTTACAAGGAGGGAAAACAGTACACCTCTCTGAACA
This sequence comes from Bombina bombina, assembly GCF_027579735.1. Taxonomy (NCBI): domain Eukaryota; kingdom Metazoa; phylum Chordata; class Amphibia; order Anura; family Bombinatoridae; genus Bombina; species Bombina bombina. Next base: position 18,667,151 of record NC_069510.1, on the reverse strand, counting down.
GTGTCTGGGAGGCTGTGGATGCTGCTGCACGCAATGTTGATGGTGAACAGATCAAAACACTGACAGAATCCATGGATGGCAGGCTTTTGAGTGTCCTTGCAAAGAAAGGTGGCTATATTGGTCACTGATTTGTTTTTGTTTTGTTTTTGAATGTCAGAAATGTATATTTGTGAATGTTGAGATGTTATATTGGTTTCACTGGTAAAAAATAAATAATTGAAATGGGTATATATTTGTTTTTTGTTAAGTTGCCTAATAATTATGCACAGTAATAGTCACCTGCACACACAGATATCCCCCTAAAATAGCTATAACTAAAAGCAAACTAAAAACTACTTCAAAAACTATTCAGCTTTGATATTAGTGAGTTTTTTGGGTTCATTGAGAACATGGTTGTTGTTCAATAATAAAATTAATACTCAAAAATACAACTTGCCTAATAATTCTGCACACCCTGTACATCATATATTATACATCATATATTATACATTATATACACATCATATATACATCATATATTATACATTATATATACATCATATATTATACATTATATATACATCATATATACATCATATATTATACATTATATATACATCATATATTATACATTATATATACATCATATATACATCATATATTATACATTATATAAACATCATATATTATACATTATATATACATCATATATACATCATATATTATACATTATATATACATCATATATTATACATTATACATACATCATATATTATACATTATATATACATCATATATTATACATTATATATACATCATATATTATACATTATATATACATCATATATACATCATATATTATACATTATATGTACATCATATATACATCTTATATTATACATTATATATACATCTTATATTATACATTATATATACATCATATATACATCATATATTATACATTATATATACATCATATATACATCGTATTTCATATATTATACATTATATATACATAATACATTCATTATATATACATCATATATGTATAATACATTCCTCATATATACATCATATAGAAATCATATATACATCAAATATACATCATATATACATCATATATTATACATTATATATATACATCATATATACATCTTGTATAGTATATGATGTATATATGATGTATAATATAAGATGTATATATGTTGTATAATATATGATGTATATATGATGTATAATATATCATATATTATACATCATATATTATACATTATATATACATCATATATAAATCATATATACATAATACAATCATTATATATACATCATATATAAATCATATATGCATCATAAATACATCATATATATGTCATATATAAATCATATATACATCATATATGCATAATACATTCCTTATATATACATCATATAGAAATCATATATATATCATATATTATACATTATATATACTTCATATATACATCATATATACATCCTGTATAAATCATATATACATCATATAGAAATCATATATACATCATATAGAAATCATATATACATAATACATTCATTTTACATACATCATATATACATAATACATTCATTATATATACATCATATAGAAATCATATATACATCATATTTGCATCATATACAGGGATAGGCACAAACCAAGGCTGTGGCAGACATTTTCCAAAGCAAAGACCTTAGTGAAGGACACCAAGGTACATTTCATATTAAAAACATCATTATATAGCACTGAGTGTTATGATACTGATGCAGATACCACTGGTCCTATAACCAGCCCTCCTCTGGCTATACCCATGAGCCAGTGCCACTACTGTGTCATTATATAGCGCTGAGTGTTATTATACTGATGCAGATACCACTGATTATATAACCAGCCCTCCTCTGGCTATACCCATGTGCCAGTGTCACTACTGTGTCATTATATAGCGCTGAGTGTTATTATACTGATGCAGATACCACTGGTCCTATAACCAGCCCTCCTCTGGCTATACCCATGAGCCAGTGTCACTACTGTGTCATTATATAGTGCTGGGTGTTATTATACTGATGCAGATACCACTGACCCTATAACCAGCCCTCCTCTGGCTATACCCATGTGCCAGTGTCACTACTGTGTCATTATATAGCGCTGAGTGTTATTATACTGATGCAGATACCACTGGTCCTATAACCAGCCCTCCTCTGGCTATACCCATGAGCCAGTGTCACTACTGTGTCATTATATAGTGCTGGGTGTTATTATACTGATGCAGATACCACTGACCCTATAACCAGCCCTCATCTGGCTATACCCATGTGCCAGGGTCACTACTGTATCTTTATATAGTGCTGGGTGTTATTATACTGATGCAGATACCACTGGTCCTATAACCAGCCCTCCTCTAGCTATACCCATGTGCCAGTGCCACTACTGTGCCATTATATAGTGATGGGTGTTATTATACTGGTGCAGATACCACTGATCCTATAACCAGCCCCCCTCTGGCTATACCCATGTGCCAGTGTCACTACTGTGTCATTATATAGTGCTGGGTGTTATTATACTGATGCAGATACCACTGACCCTATAACCAGCCCTCCTCTGGCTATACCCATGAGCCAGTGTCACTACTGTGTCATTATATAGTGCTGGATGTTATTATACTGATGCAGATACCACTGACCCTATAACCAGCCCTCCTCTGGCTATACCCATGAGCCAGTGTCACTACTGTGTCATTATATAGTGCTGGGTGTTATTATACTGCTGCAGATACCACTGACCCTATAACCAGCCCTCCTCTGGCTATACCCATGTGCCAGTGTCACTACTGTGTCTTTGTATAGTGCTGGGTGTTATTATACTGATGCAGATACCACTGACCCTATAACCAGCCCTCCTCTGGCTATACCCATGTGCCAGTGTCACTAGTGTGTCTTTGTATAGTGCTGGGTGTTATTATACTGATGCAGATACCACTGGTCCTATAACCAGCCCTCCTCTGGCTATACCCATGAGCCAGTGCCACTACTGTGTCATTATATAGTGCTGGGTGTTATTATACTGATGCAGATACCTCTGACCATATAACCAGCCCTCCTCTGGCTATACCCATGTGCCAGTGTCACTACTGTGTCATTATATAGTGCTGGGTGTTATTATACTGATGCAGATACCATTGATTATATAACCAGCCCTCCTCTGGCTATACCCATGTGCCAGTGTCACTACTGTGTCATATAGTGCTGGGTGTTATTATACTGATGCAGATACCACTGACCCTATAACCAGCCCTCCTCTGGCTATACCCATGTGCCAGTGTCACTACTGTGTCATTATATAGTGCTGGGTGTTATTATACTGATGCAGATACCACTGATTATATAACCAGCCCTCCTCTGGCTATACCCATGTGCCAGTGTCACTACTGTGTCATTATATAGTGCCAGGTGTTATTATACTGATGCAGATACCACTGACCCTATAACCAAACCTTGTCTGCCTATACCCATGTGCCAGTGTCACTTTTGTATCTTTGTATAGTGCTGGGTGTTATTATACTGATGCAGATACCCCTGATCCTATAACCAGCCCTCCTCTGGCTATACCCATGTGCCAGTGTCACTACTGTGTCATTATATAGTGCTGAGTGGTGTTATACTGATGCAGATACCACTGATCCTATAACCAGCCCTCCTCTGGCTATACCCATGTGCCAGTGTCACTACTGTGTCATTATATAGTGCTGGGTGTTATTATACTGATGCAGTAACCACTGATTCTATAACCAGCCCTCCTCTGGCTATACCCATGTGTCAGTGACACTACTGTGTCATTAAATAGCGCTGGGTGTTATTATACTGATGCAGATACCACTGACCCTATAACCAGCCCTCCTCTGGCTACACCCATGTGCCAGTGTAACTACTGTGTCTTTGTATAGTGCTCAGTGTTATTATACTGATGCAGATACCACTGATCCTATAACCAGCCCTCCTCTGGCTATACCCATGTGCCAGTGCCACTACTGTGCCATTATATAGTGCTGGGTGTTATTATACTGGTGCAGATACCACTGATCCTATAACCAGCCCCCCTCTGGCTATACCCATGTGCCAGTGTCACTACTGTGTCATTATATAGTGCTGGGTGTTATTATACTGATGCAGATACCACTGACCCTATAACCAGCCCTCCTCTGGCTATACCCATGTGCCAGTGTCACTACTGTGTCTTTGTATAGTGCTGGGTGTTATTATACTGATGCAGATACCACTGACCCTATAACCAGCCCTCCTCTGGCTATACCCATGTGCCAGTGTCACTAGTGTGTCTTTGTATAGTGCTGGGTGTTATTATACTGATGCAGATACCACTGGTCCTATAACCAGCCCTCCTCTGGCTATACCCATGAGCCAGTGCCACTACTGTGTCATTATATAGTGCTGGGTGTTATTATACTGATGCAGATACCTCTGACCATATAACCAGCCCTCCTCTGGCTATACCCATGTGCCAGTGTCACTACTGTGTCATTATATAGTGCTGGGTGTTATTATACTGATGCAGATACCATTGATTATATAACCAGCCCTCCTCTGGCTATACCCATGTGCCAGTGTCACTACTGTGTCATATAGTGCTGGGTGTTATTATACTGATGCAGATACCACTGACCCTATAACCAGCCCTCCTCTGGCTATACCCATGTGCCAGTGTCACTACTGTGTCATTATATAGTGCTGGGTGTTATTATACTGATGCAGATACCACTGATTATATAACCAGCCCTCCTCTGGCTATACCCATGTGCCAGTGTCACTACTGTGTCATTATATAGTGCCGGGTGTTATTATACTGATGCAGATACCACTGACCCTATAACCAAACCTTGTCTGCCTATACCCATGTGCCAGTGTCACTTTTGTATCTTTGTATAGTGCTGGGTGTTATTATACTGATGCAGATACCCCTGATCCTATAACCAGCCCTCCTCTGGCTATACCCATGTGCCAGTGTCACTACTGTGTCATTATATAGTGCTGAGTGGTGTTATACTGATGCAGATACCACTGATCCTATAACCAGCCCTCCTCTGGCTATACCCATGTGCCAGTGTCACTACTGTGTCATTATATAGTGCTGGGTGTTATTATACTGATGCAGTAACCACTGATTCTATAACCAGCCCTCCTCTGGCTATACCCATGTGTCAGTGACACTACTGTGTCATTAAATAGCGCTGGGTGTTATTATACTGATGCAGATACCACTGACCCTATAACCAGCCCTCCTCTGGCTACACCCATGTGCCAGTGTAACTACTGTGTCTTTGTATAGTGCTCAGTGTTATTATACTGATGCAGATACCACTGATCCTATAACCAGCCCTCCTCTGGCTATACCCATGTGCCAGTGTCACTTCTGTGTCTTTGTATAGTGCTGGGTGTTATTATACTGATGCAGATACCACTGACCCTATAACCAGCCCTCCTCTAGCTATACCCATGTGCCAGTGTCACTTCTGTGTCATTTTATAGTGCTGTGTGTTATTATACAGATGCAGATACTATTGATCTTATAACCAGCTCTCCTCTGGCTATACCCATGTGCCAGTGTCACTACTGTGTCATTATATAGTGCTGGGTGTTATTATACTGATGCAGATACCACTGATCTTATAACCAGTCCTCCTCTGGCTATACCCATGTGCCAGTGTCACTACTGTGTCATTATATAGTGCTGGGTGTTATTATACTGATGCAGATACCACTGATCCTATAACCAGCCCTCCTATGGCTATACCCATGTGCTAGTGTCACTTCTGTGTCTTTGTATAGTGCTGGGTGTTATTATACTGATGCAGATACCACTGACCCTATAATCAGCCCTCCTCTAGCTATACCCATATGCCAGTGTCACTACTGTGTCATTATGTAGTGCTGGGTGTTATTATACAGATGCAGATACCATTGATTTTACAACCAGCTCTCCTCTGGCTATACCCATGTGCCAGTGTCACTACTGTGTCATTATATAGTGCTGGGTGTTATTTTACTGATGCAGATACCACTGATCCTATATCCAGCTCTCACCCATGTGCCAGTGTCACTACTGTGCCATTATATAGCGTTGGGTGTTATTATACTGATGCAGATACCACTGATCCTATAACCAGCTATCCTCTGGCTATATCCATGTGCCAGTGTCACTACTGTGTTATTATGTAGTGCTGGGTGATATTATCCTGATGCAGAAACCACTAACCCTATAACCAGCCCTCCTCTGGCTATACCCATGTGCCAGTGTCACTACTATGTCATTATATAGTGCTGGATGCTATTATACTGATGCAGATACCACTGATTCTATAACCAGCCCTCCTCTGGCTATACCCATTTGTCAGTGTCACTACTGTGTCATTATATAGTGCTTGGTGTTATTATGCTGATGCAGATACCACTGATTCTATAACCAGCCCACCTCTGGCTATATCCATGTGCCAGTGTCACTACTGTGTCATTATATAGTGCTGGGTGTTATTATACTGATGCAGATACCACTGACCCTATAACCAGCCCTTGTCTGGCAATATCCATGTGCCAGTGTCACTACTGTGTCATTATATAGTGCTGGGTGTTATTATACTGATGCAGATACCACTGACCCTATAACCAGCCCTTGTCTGGCTATACCCATGTGCTAGTGTCACTACTGTGTCTTTGTATAGAGCTGGGTGTTATTATACAGATGCAGATACCACTGGTCCTATAACCAGCCCTCCTCTGGCTATACCCATGTGCCAATGTCACTACTGTGTCATTATATAGTGCTGGGTGTTATTATACTGATGCAGATACCACTGATTCTACAACCAGCCCTCCTCTGGCTATACCCATGTGCCAGTGTCACTACTGTGTCATTATATAGTGCTGGGTGTTATTATACTGATGCAGATACCACTGATTCTATAACCAGCCCTCCTCTGGCTATACCCATGTGCCAGTGTCACTACTGTGTCATTATATAGTGATGGGTGTTATTATACTGATGCAGATACCACTGACCCTATAACCAGCCCTTGTCTGGCTATACCCATGTGCTAGTGTCACTACTGTGTCTTTGTATAGAGCTGGGTGTTATTATACAGATGCAGATACCACTGGTCCTATAACCAGCCCTCCTCTGGCTATACCCATTTGCCAGTGTCACTACTGTGTCTTTGTATAGAGCTGGGTGTTATTATACAGATGCAGATACCACTGGTCCTATAACCAGCCCTCATCTGGCTATACCCATGAGCCAGTGTCACTACTGTGTCATTATATAGTGCTTGGTGTTATTATACTGATGCAGATACCACTGATTCTATAACCAGCCCACCTCTGGCTATATCCATGTGCCAGTGTCACTACTGTGTCTTTGTATAGTGCTGGGTGTTATTATACAGATGCAGATACACATCCAGTATTTCACTCAGGCTTTATTTATTCCATAACTTATCACCCAATATCGCTAGCAGTCTCTTGACAAGCCACTAACTTTATTCACACTACATATTCTCCCTTTCCTATTATTTAATCAGAAAGAAAAGATATACTAAGGTTATGAATCACAGTATATCTTCTCTTTCTAATTAAATACTACTTATAATAAACCTCAGGTGCTGGTTAAAGTGCTTTACATTTGCATATAAAGCTCCAGGGACACAGTGGCAGCTTGCTTCTTGAATCTTCCTTCTCTCTCTGTCTCACTCAGAGTCATTTTCCCGGTACTAAGTGGCATTACGTGGGAGTGGACACAACCTTGCGAAACGTGGCGCCGCATGTGTCAAGGAGGAGTCAGGACCATCATTTATCTGACCTACTCCTCACTCCCCGCAGCACAATGGGCGGCGGACACTGCAAGAGCCAGTCACAGACGCCAGTGTCCATGTACGGACACCTTGCCTATCCCTGTATTATACTGATGCAGATGCCACTGATCCTATAACCAGCCCTTGTCTGGCTATACCCATGTGCCAGTGTCACTACTGTGTCATTATATAGTGCTGGGTGTTATTATACTGATGCAGATACCACTGATCCTATAACCAGCCCTTGTCTGGCTATACCCATGAGCCAGTGTCACTACTGTGTCATTATATAGCGCTGGGTGTTATTATACTGATGCAGATACCACTGATCCTATAACCAGCCCTTGTCTGGCTATACGCATGTGCCAGTGTCACTACTGTGTCATTATATAGTGCTGGGTGTTATTATACTGATGCAGATACCACTGATCCTATAACCAGCCCTCATCTGGCTATACCCATGTGCCAGTATCACTACTGTGTCATTATATAATGCTGGGTGTTATTATACTGATGCAGATACCACTGACCCTATAACCAAACCTTGTCTGGCTATATCCATGTGCCAGTGTCACTTCTGTGTCTTTGTATAGTGCTGGGTGTTATTATACTGATGCAGATACCACTGATCCTATAACCAGCCCTTGTCTGGCTATACGCATGTGCCAGTGTCACTACTGTGTCATTATATAGTGCTGGGTGTTATTATACTGATGCAGATACCACTGATCCTATAACCAGCCCCCTCTGGCTATACCCATGTGCCAGTATCACTACTGTGTCATTATATAGTGCTGGGTGTTATTATACTGATGCAGATACCATTGACCCTATAACCAAACCTTGTCTGGCTATACCCATGTGCCAGTGTCACTTCTGTGTCTTTGTATAGTGCTGGGTGTTATTATACTGATGCAGATACCACTGATCCTATAACCAGCCCTCTTCTGGCTATACCCATGTGCCAGTGTCACTGCTGTGTCTTTATATAGCGCTGGGTGTTATTATACTGATGCAGATACCACTGATCCTATAACCAGCCCTCCTCTGGCTATACCTATTTGCCAATGTGACTTCTGTGTCTTTGTTTAGTGCTGAGTGTTATTATACAGATGCAGATACAACTGACCCTATAACCAGCCCTCCTCTGGCTATACCCATGTGCCAGTGTCACTACTGTGTCTTTGTATAGTGCCTGGTGTTATTATACTGATGCAGATACCACTGACCCTATAACCAGCCCTCCTCTAGCTATACCCATGTGCCAGTGTCACTATTGTGTCATTATATAGTGCTGAGTGTTATTATACAGATGCAGATACCACTGATCCTATAACCAGCCCTCCTCTGGCTATACCCATGTGCCAGTGTCACTTCTGTGTCATTATATAGTGCTTGGTGTTATTATACTGATGCAGATACCACTGATACTATAACCAAACCTTCTCTGGCTATACCCATGTGCCAGTGTCACTTCTGTGTCTTTGTATAGTGCTGGGTGTTATTATACTGATGCAGATACCACTGATCCTATAATCAGCCCTCTTCTGGCTATACCCATGTGCCAGTGTCACTACTGTGTCATTATATAGTGTTGGGTGTTATTATACTGATGCAGATTTTTTTGGTAAGGCAGGTGCTGAAGGGGTGGGGTAGGATAGACCCCCGTCCGAAAGATCAGAGGGAACCTATCACGCCACTTCGTCTGAGGCAGTTGGCAACCGAGCTGAACTCGGTGTGTGCGACGGAGTATGAGAAACTGCTTTTCGTGGCGGCTTTTGCATTAGCGTTTGCAGGAGCGCTCCGCTTGGGAGAGTTGGTGTCATCGTCCAAGGCGAATGGGACGGGAGGTATTCAGGCAGATCACGTCAGGTCGGCGGATGGGGTTTTGCTTTTGTTGGTGCTCAGGTCTAAAACTGACCAGGAGGGCAAAGGGGCTTGGTTGCCGCTCTCTAGGCATGATTTCATGGAATGTTGCCCAGTGCACTGAGTGGAAAAATTTAAGGAAGTGAGGCCTGTGGGTCCTCAGCAATTCCTTGTTCATGAAGACGGTAGTGCATTGTCGGTGTTCCAGTTCCGGAGGTTTCTAGCTAATGCAGCGGATAGGGCAGGGTTGGATCCTAAAAGGATCGCCCCACATTCATTTGGGATCGGGGCTGCTACTAGCGCGGCGGCAAAGGGCGCTTCTGAACAGGAGATTAAGCGCATCAGGCGATGGAAGTCGGCCCGTTATAAAACATACATCAGGCCCACGAAAGATATATAAAAAAAAAAAAATTTGAGAGACAATAGGGGAAATGTGGGGTTGTTAGTTGAATTGCGAATCTTCAAGTTGGGAAGGTGGTTAGGCAGCTCCAGTGGGGATGGAACACATGGGGTTCCTTTTGCCAATATGGTTAATGTGGTTTGCTCATGTTTTGCCAGGTACGTTAGGTGACACTTCCCCACCAGTTCGGGTATGGATAGTAGGCCACTCCTACATACATTGGGCATCCATCAGGGCGTTGCGGTCTCCGGGATGTCAGCAGTTTGGATTCTCAACGTCCAGGACCAACTTCCGCTGGTTAGGGTGCAGGGGCCTTGTATGGGTGGATTTGCCAGCTCTTTTGCAAGAGGCTCACAGGAGGTGGGGGCAGCCTAATGTAGTAGTGCTGCATCTGGGGGGGGGAACGACTTGGGGTTGTTACTCGCATTGGACCTCATTAAGAGGATGGCTGCGCATATGAAGTTGGTGTACACATTGCTCAGGGATGTGCGGATTGGATGATCCAATGTGGTTGCTCGACTGCAGTGGCGGTATATCGTGACCCAGAAAGCAGCATACAATGTGAGGAAGAAAGTCAACAGAGCAATGGGTAGGACGGTCATGGCCCTGGGGGGCTTTGTGATCAGACATGACAATTACAGCCGACAAAAAGGACCTGTTTCGCCCTGATGGTGTCCACCTAACGGATGTTGAGTTGGAGTTGTTCTTGAATGACATCAGAAGGGCATTGTTAAATGTAGTTTAAGGGTCACACGGGTTGTGTGGCTAAGAGTTTCTATTGGGACAGTAAAAAAAAAAATGGTTATGTTAATATATAATGTATATTAGGTGCCGGTTGGCTTTATGTGGCGGTAAGAGTATGCCTGGCTCTTGTGGAGGGTGGTCAGGGCCCTGGGGAGCGGGCATGGAGAGAGAAGAGTGAAGGTCTAAAAAGGGGAGGGGATACGCCCGCTAGGCGCCGGCATAGGGGTCCTCTCCCTTGCGTATGCGGGATGAAGATCTCTAAATAACACAGCCCTCTCTTTGTGCCAGCGGGCGTGACAGCCGGGTGTCACGTTGCAAGCATTGAAAGGAGCCCTTGCCATCTGCCAGTAGGGGTTAGGTTAGGGTGAGGTGCCGCCATCAATTTGTTATGACAAACTTGTTTTCAAGTTTAAAGTTAAGATGTCTGAGTGCCTAAGTATAGTCATAAAGAATATTTAGGCACTAGTTAATCGTTTATTTAATAAACGTGACTGTGACCGGTCTTTTCCCAAGGTTGTTGTTGTGTCTTATTTTATCTAAGGTACTACAGTACGTAGGACGGAGTAGATGGTTTATACCTTATGTCATTATATAGTGCTGAGTGTTATTATACTGGTGCAGATACCACTGATCCTATAACCAGCCCTCCTCTGGCTATACCCATGTGCCAATGTCACTACTGTGTCATTATATAGTGCTGGGTGTTATTATACTGATGCAGATACCACTGATTCTATAACCAGCCCTCCTCTGGCTATACGCATGTGCCAATGTCACTACTGTGTCATTATATAGTGCTGGGTGTTATTATGCTGATGCAGATACCACTGATTCTATAACCAGCCCTCCTCTGGCTATAAGCATGTGCCAGTGTCACTACTGTGTCATTATATAGTGCTGGGTGTTATTATACTGATGCAGATACCACTGATTCTACAACCAGCCCTCCTCTGGCTATACGCATGTGCCAATGTCACTACTGTGTCATTATATAGCGCTGGGTGTTATTATTCTGATGCAGATACCACTGATCTTATAACCAGTCCTCCTCTGGCTATACCCATGTGCCAGTGTCAATACTGTGTCATTATATAGTGCTGGGTGTTATTATACTGATGCAGATACCACTGACCCTATAACCAGCCCTCCTCTAGCTATACCCATGTGCCAGTGTCAGTACTGTGTCATTATATAGTGCTGGGTGTTATTATACTGATGCAGATACCACTGACCCTATAACAAGCCCTTGTCTGGCTATACCCATGTGCCAGTGACATTACTGTGTCATTATATAGTGCTGGGTGTTATTATACTGATGCAGATACCACTGACCCTATAACCAGCCCTCCTCTGGCTATACCCATGAGCCAGTGTCACTACTGTGTCATTATATAGCGCTGAGTGTTATTATACTGATGCAGATACCACTGACCCTATAACCAGCCCTCCACTGGCTATACTCATGTGCCAGTATCACTACTGTGCCATTATATAGTGCTGGGTGTTATTATACTGATGCAGATACCACTCCTATAACCAGCCCTCCTCTGGCTATACCCATGTGCCAGTGTCACTACTGTGTCATTATATAGTGCTGGGTGTTATTATACTGATGCAGATACCACTGATCCTATAACCAGCCCTCTTCTGGCTATAAACATGTGTCAGTGTCACTACTGTGTTATTATATAGTGCTGGGTGTTATTATACTGATGCAGATACCACTGATTCTATAACCAGCCCTCCTCTGGCTATACCCATGTGCCAGTGTCACTACTGTGTCATTATATAGTGCTGGGTGTTATTATACTGATGCAGATACCACTGATCCTATAACCAGCCCTCCTCTGGCTATACCCATGTGCCAGTGTCACTACTGTGTCATTATATAGTGCTGAGTGTTATTATACTGATGCAGATACCACTGACCCTATAACCAGCCCTCTTCGGCCTATACCCATGTGCCAGTGTCACTACTGTGTCATTATATAGCGCTGGGTGTTATTATACTGATGCAGATACCACTGATCCTATAACCAGCCCTCCTCTGGCTATACCCATGTGCCAGTGTCACTACTGTGTCATTATATAGTGCTGGGTGTTATTATACTGATGCAGATACCACTGATCCTATAACCAGCCCTCCTCTGGCTATACCCATGTGCCAGTGTCACTACTGTGTCATTATATAGTGCTAGGTGTTATTATACTGATGCAGATACCACTGACCCTATAACCAGCCCTCTTCAGCCTATACCCATGTGCCAGTGTCACTACTGTGTCATTATATAGCGCTGGGTGTTATTATACTGATGCAGATACCACTGACCCTATAACCAGCCCTCTTCTGGCTATGCCCATGTGCCAGTGTCACTACTGTGTCATTATATAGTGCTGGGTGTTATTATACTGATGCAGATACCACTGATCCTATAACCAGCCCTCCTCTAGCTATACACATGAGCCAGTGTAACTACTGTGTCATTATATAGTGCTGGGTGTTATACTGGTGCAGATACCACTGATCCTATAACCAGCCCTCCTCTGGCTATACCCATGTGCCAGTGTCACTACTGTGTCATTATATAGTGCTGGGTGTTATTATACTGATGCAGGTACCACTGATCTTATAACCAGCCCTCCTCTGGCTATACCCATGTGCCAGTGCCACTACTGTGTCATTATATAGTGATGGGTGTTATTATACTGATGCAGATACCACTGACCCTATAACCAGCCCTCCTCTGGCTATACCCATGTGCCAGTGTCACTTCTGTGTCTTTGTATAGAGCTGGGTGTTATTATACAGATGCAGAAGATACACATCCAGTATTTCACTCAGGCTTTATTTATTCCATAACTTATCACCCAATATTGCTAGCAGTCTCTTGACAAGCCACTAACTTTATTTACACTACATATTCTCCCTTTCCTATTATTTAATCAGAAAGAAAAGATATACTAAGGTTATGAATCACAGTATATCTTCTCTTTCTAATTAAATACTACTTATAATAAACCTCAGGTGCTGGTTAAAGTGCTTTACCTTTGCATATAAAGCTCCAGGGACACAGTGACAGCTTGCTTCTTGAATCTTCCCTCTCTCTCTGTCTCACTCAGAGTCATTTTCTGGTACTAAGCGGCATCATGTGTGAGTGGCCACAACCCTGCGAAACGTGGCGCCGCATGTGTCAAGGAGGAGTCAGGACCAGCATTAATCTATCTTACTCCTCCCTCCCCGCAGCAAAATGGGTGGTGGACACTGCAAGGGCCAGTCACGGACACCTTGCCTATCCCTGTCCTGATGGAAGGTAGGTGCTGCAGTAGTGATGTAATGCAAGAGCAGAGCTCAACAGGAACTTCTAGACACCAAACCACAGATTAGAAGGCCTGGAGAACAGACGGCTTCTTCTGGATGGATCACAGGATAACATTCTAGTATACAGGTTAAGGAACCACAGTACAAATGGGGAAACTGCAGCAAGGCTGAACCCCAAATATTTCAAGAGCATGCTCAGTACTAGAAGCTTGAATACACAAGTATGCAACGTGACACAAAATATGACTCTCCAAATTCACAGATATGTGAATTATCAACAGATCTGACGCAGGTACTAGGTACTTACTATCAGGATACATACATATACAGGTTTAACTTCAGGATTCTGGTACTAGGTGCTTACTGTCAGTATACATAGGTATGCAGAGACTTTAGGACTCTCAGGTACTAGGTGTTTACTGTCAGGATATATAGGTAAGCAGGTTAGACTTCAGGGCCTCGATCCGATATGCAGCGTCGCCCGCAAAAGCCGGCAACGCCAAATATTGCGCTGGTTTGGTATCACATAAACGGCATAACATAGAAGTTACGCTCGTATATTTCTGCCTTCGGCCGTAGTTTTTTGGCCCATAGACAGGTATACCATACCAGCGCAGTTTGGTATCCAATATACAGAGTAAGGACTTACGTGGCGAAAATGGAGAAATCTTACTCCATTTTCACCTCGCCACAAATTGCAGGCGTAGTAAGCCTTGCGCTGTGTATTGGAGCCCCGTAACTCCCTAAACTACCTGCAAAATAAAGCCTAACACCTAACGCATGCGCAATGTCTATCTACCTGTCAACCGCGATCCCCCGCCGCATATCACCACCGCCACCTACATTACCTACCCCCTAATATGAGCCCCTTACTCCGCCGCCACCTACATTACCTACCCCCTAATGTGAGCTCCTACCCCGCCGCCAGCTGTATTAAAATGATTAACCCCTAATTTAATCCCCCTACACCGCCGCCAGCTATATTAAATACATTAACCCCTAATCTAATCCCCCTACACCGCCGCCAGCTATATTAAATACAATAACCCCTAATCTAATCCCCCTACACCGCCGCCAGCTATATTAAATACATTAACCCCTAATCTAATCCCCCTACACCGCCGCCACCTATATTAACTATATTAACCCTAATTATATTAGGGTTAATATAGTTATTATATTATATATATTAACTATATTAACCCTAATTATATTAGGGTTAATATAGTTATATTATATATATATATATTAATTATATTAACCCTATCTAACTCTAACACCCCTAACTTAATTATTATTAAAATAAATCTAAATACTATTAATAATATTAACTAAATTATTCATATTTAAATCTAAATACTTACCTATAAAATAAACCCTAAGATAGCTACAATATAATTAATAATTACATTGTAGCTATTTTAGGGTTTATATTTATTTTACAGGTAACTTGGTATTTATTTTAACTAGGTACAATAGCTATTAAAAAGTTAATAACTATTTAATAGCTACCTAGTTAAAATAATTACCAATTTACCTGTAAAATAAATCCTAACCTAAGTTACAAATACACCTACACTATCAATAAATTAAATAAATAAACTACAAATATCTAAACTAAAATACAATTAAATACACTAAACTAAATTACAAAAAACAACAACACTAAATTACAAAAAATAAAAAAAGATTACAAGAATTTTAAGATACTTACACCTAATCTAAGCCCCCTAATAAACGAATAAAGCGCCCCAAAATCAAAAAAATGCCCTACCCTATTCTAAATTAAAAAGTAATCAGCTCTTTTACCAGCCCTTAAAAGGGCTTTTTGCAGGGAATTTCCCCAAAGTAATCCGCTCTTTTGCCTGTAAAAAAAAAAACACAATACCACCCCCCCAACATTACAACCCACATACCCCTACTCTAAACCCACCCAAACCCCCCTTAGAAAAACCTAACACTAACCCCCAGAAGATCTCCCTACCTTGAGTCGTCTTCACCCAGCCGGGCTGAACTCTTCATCCAGATGTGGTCCTCCATCCCGGTGATGTCTTCATCCAAGCGGCAAAGAAGAGGTCTTCCATCCCGGCGATGTCTTCATCCAAGCGGCAAAGAAGAGGTCTTCCATCCCGGCGATGTCTTCATCCAAGCGGCAAAGAAAAGGTCCTCCATCGGGGCAAAGTCTTCCTCCAAGCGGCATCTTCAATCTTCTTTCTTCCGGCTTCTTCCGACCTCCGACGCGGAACATCCAGCTGGCCAGACGACTGAACGACGAATGAAGTTTCCTTTAAATGACGTCATCAAAGATGGCATCCCTCGAATTCCGATTGGCTGATAGGATTCAAGTTCAATCCGATTGGCTGTTCCGATCAGCCAATAGAATGCAAGCTCAATCTGATTGGCTGATTGGATCAGCCAATCGGATTGAACTTGAATCTGATAGGCTGATTGAATCAGCCAATCAGATTTTCTTACCTTAATTCCAATTGGCTGATAGAATCCTATCAGCCAATCGGAATTCGAGGGACGCCATCTTTGATGACGTCATTTAAAGGAAACTTAATTCGTCGTTCAGTCGTCAGGCCAGCTGGATGTTCCGCGTCGGAGGTCGGAAGAAGCCGGAAGAAAGAAGATTGAAGATGTCGCTTGGAGGAAGACTTCGCCCCGATGGAGGACCTCTTCTTTGTCGCTTGGATGAAGACATCGCCGGGATGGAAGACCTCTTCTTTGCCGCTTGGATGAAGACATCGCCGGGATGGAAGACCTCTTTTTGCCGCTTGGATGAAGACATCGCCGGGATGGAGGACCACATCTGGATGAAGATTTCGGCCCGGCTGGGTACAGACGACTCAAGGTAGGGAGATCTTCTGGGGGTTAGTGTTAGTTTTTTTTTCAAGGGGGGTTTGGGTGGGTTTAGAGTAGGGGTATGTGGGTGGTGGGTTGTAATGTTGGGGGGTGGTATTGTGGGGGGTTTTACAGCCAAAAGAGATGATTACTTTGGGGAAATGTCCCGCAAAAAGCCCTTTTAAGGGCTGGTAAAAGAGCTGGTTACTTTTTAATTTAGAATAGGGTAGGGCATTTTTTTTATTTTGGGGGGCTTTATTATTTTATTAGGGGGCTTAGATTAGGTGTAAGTAAAATTCTTGCAATCTTTTTTTATTTTTTTGTAATTTAGTGTTTGTTTGTTTTTGTAATTTAGTTTAGTGTATTTAATTGTATTTTAGTTTAGATATTTGTAGTTTATTTAATTTATTGATAGTGTAGGTGTATTTGTAACTTAGGTTAGGATTTATTTTACAGGTAAATTGGTAATTATTTTAACTAGGTAGCTATTAAATAGTTATTAACTATTTAATAGCTATTGTACCTAGTTAAAATAAATACCAAGTTACCTGTAAAATAAGTATAAACCGTAAAATAGCTACAATGTAATTATTAATTATATTGTAGCTATCTTAAGGTTTATTTTATAGGTATTTAGATTTAAATAGGAATAATTTAGTTAATATTATTAATATTATTTAGATTTATTTTAATAATAATTAAGTTAGGGGTGTTAGAGTTAGATAGGGTTAATATATATATAATATAATAAATATATTAACTATATTAACCCTAATATAATTAGGGTTAATATAGTTAATATATATTATATAATAACTATATTAACTATATTAACCCTAATATAATTAGGGTTAATATAGGTGGCGGCAGTGTAGGGGGATTAGATTAGGGGTTAATAATTTTAATATAGCTGGCGGCGGGGTAGGAGCTCACATTAGGGGGTAGGTAATATAGGTGGCGGCAGTGTAAGGAGCTCACATTAGGGGGTAGGTAATGTAGGTGGTGGCGGTGTAAGGAGCTCACATTAGGGGGTAGGTAATATAGCTGGCGGTGGGGTAGGAGCTCACATAAGGGGGTAGGTAATGTAGGTGGCGGCGGTGTAAGGGGCTCACATTAGGGGTTAGGTAATGTAGGTGGCGGCGGAATAAGGGGCTCACATTAGGGGGTAGGTAATGTAGGTGGCGGCAGAGTAAGGGGCTCACATTAGGGGGTAGGTAATGTAAGTGGCGGCGGAGTAAGGGGCTCACATTAGGGGGTAGGTAATGTAGGTGGCGGCGGGGTCCGGGAGCGGCGGTTTAGGGGTTAATAACTTTATTAGGTGTGGCGGGGTCCGGGATCGGCGGTTTAGAGGGTAATACATTTATTATTAGGAGAGTGAGGGGGGATAGCGGATAGAGGGGTATACATGTCGGGCTATGTTTGGGAGGCGTGTTAGACAGTACGGGAGATTTAATACTTTAGTCAGTTTTTGTAGGCGCCGGCAATTTCTAAAGTGCCGTAAGTCACTGGCGACTCCAGATTTCTGGACATCGCTAGTTTGTCAGACTTACGGCACTTTAGCATCTGACGGCACCGTATATAAGATACCTCGAGTTGCGAGCTGAAACTACGGGCGGCGCAGGTTTCCACGCTTGCGCCAAAACCTGCGCCGTATATCGGATCGCACCCCAGGACTCTGGTACTAGGTGCTTACTTTCAGGATACATAGATATGCAGGTTAGACTTCAGTATTCTCAGGTACTAGGTGTTTACTGTCAGGATACATAGATATGCAGGTTAGACTTCAGTATTCTCAGGTAATAGGTGTTTACTGTCAGGATACATAGGTATGCAGGTTAGTCTTCAGGACTCTCAGGTACTAAGTGCTTACTATCAGGATACATAGGTATGCAGGTTAGACTCTCACACCAACATAGTTTTGCTGTTTCTTCACCAGCATGGTTGGAGAATCAGTTTTACAAAGCAACTCTTATTCCCCTTGAGTCCAGAGTAACTTTTCTGGGGGTTCAAATAAACTCATTCTCTCTGACCGAACAAAGAAGGTTGAAGCTGATTTCAGCTTGATCAAATACTTAGTCTGTTTGAAAGTTCTAGGCCTAATGATTGCTGCATTGGGTGTCATTACTTTTGCTCCTTTTTACATGAGGTCTCTTTAGATTTGGATGCTTCAGCAATGGTGCAGAGATCATACTCAGCTGTCTCAGAGGATTTATTTAGATCCCAAGACAAAACAGTCTCTCTCTTGCTGGTTGGATAATGAGTCAATTCTTCAGAGTGATTCTTTTGTTCATCCTTTTTTGACTGTGACCACAACAGATGCAAGACTTTCGGGCTGGAGTGCAGTCTAGGGTTCTCAGAGAGCAGAGGGAGTTTGGTCTCCTCAGGAGGCGAGGTTACCAATAAATGTTTTGGAACTCTGTGCAATTTGTCAAGGCCCTTCAGAGTTGTCCCCTGTTGGAAAGGGAGTCTTATCTGTTTCCAGTCAGACAATGTTGCAGCAGTGGCATTTATCAATCATCAGGAGTGAACTCGAAATTCCTTAGTGATGAGCAACGTATCACAGATTCTTTCCTGGGTAGAGGACAATTGTTGTCTAATCTCTGCCGTCCATATTCCAGGGGTGAGCAATTGGGAGGTGAATTTTCTCAGTCGTTAATCCCTGCATCCAGGGGAATGGTCTCCTTATCTGGATGTTTTCAATCAGATTTTGTGACTTTGGGGTCTCGGTTGAATAACAAACTTCCCAGGTACTTTGTAATGTCCATTGATCATCTAGCCTATATCGTTCCTCCTCTGGTTCTTCTGCCAAGGGTGATTGCCAGGATCAGACAACTGGAATCATCAATGAGATTGATTGCTTCGGCCTGGCCTTGCAAGACTTGGTTTGGATATATCTGTTTCAGATGTCCAGTTGTCCACCGTGGATGCTTCCTCTGTGTCACAACCGTCTGTCTCAAGGTCTGTTTTTTCATCAGGATCTCAAATCTCTAAGCTTGATGGCATGGAGATTAAATGGTTAGTTCTTAAACAGAGGGATGTTTCTGAGTCTGTAGACTTTGATTCAGGCTGGTAAACCTGTGACTAGAAAGATCTATTATAAGGGTTGGAAGGCCTTTATTTCTTGGTGTTTGGATCATTGTTCTTCCTGGCATTTCTTTAGAATTCCTAGGATTTAGCAATGTCTTCAGGATGGTATCTGCCAGTACTCTTAGAGGTCATATTTCTGTTCTTTTATTTCTTTTTCATAAAACTAAACTTGCTAATCTTCCTTATGTGTATCAAATTTGCAAGGCAACTACTTGGTCTCCTTTGCATACTTTTACTAAATTCTACCATTTAGATGTTTTTGCTTCTTCTGAAGCAGCCTTTGGTAGGAAAGTCCTTCAGGCTGTTGTTTCTGAATGATGTAGCTTAATTTTTGCAAACTTTTCATGTTTTTCATAAAAAAAAGGATAATCAAAAATTATATATCATGCTTGTCTCACCTTCATTACTTGTGGACTTCTTGTCTTGGGTATTAGTTTCCTAGGAGTAATGGATTATGGATTCTCACCACCAGTGAGAAAGAGAGCATCATGTATGCTTACCTGACAAATTAATTTCCTTCATGGTGGTGAGAGTCCACGAGACCCCACACTGTTTTTTTCTTCTGGTGGTAGCTCTTATTTCTTTCCCTGCTCCTTTTTTTGCTCTTATTACTTTTCCTACCATTCTTGCTTTGCTATATGTCAGACTAGTTTCTAGTAAGGTGGGAGGGGTTTTATAGGGGTTTGGGAATCGTTGCCTCCTCCTACTGGCCAGAAATAGTAATTCCCAGGAGTAATGGATTGTGGACTCTCACCACCATGAAATAAATTAATTTATCAGGTAAGCATTAATTATGTTGTATGTGGAAAAATACCTCTTCACCTTTTTGGAAGAATATTTATTAAATCAGGTTTACTGGCTGAAGCTGCTGTGAGAAAGACGAAGCAAGAATGGAATAAATTCCGAAAAGCAAATAATTTTGAAAAAAAATTATACACTAGACAGGTTTACATTCTTTGTCCTACCAAACTGTCTATGAACTGGAAAAACTGTCTTACTTGTTTTACTAATTGAATTAAATATAGTAGCTCCTAATAGAGTAAGCATCTTTATATATTGTATGAGGAGCCCGGTGACGTTTTCTTGAACATGCAACACTTTATACAGTGATTGCTTTGGTTAGCGCACAGGTTCATCTCATTTATTTTCTTATTGGCTACAGCATAGTAAACTAAGAGAATGGATTCCAGCAGGCTTTTCAATGAGTCTTTCTGTTGGTTGTTCTTTATTTACAAAGCCTAGCAAATTGATCTGACACAATTACAGGGTTAAATGACTTTGAAAACGTCTGTTTTCCACCAAAAAAATAAGTGCCAAAACAAGGGGTCACAATCTAAAGTTAGAGGGTAGCAGATTCAGGAGAAATTTTAGGAAGCATTTTTTTACAGAAAGGGTGGTGGATTCATGGAATAAACTTCCATTTGAGGTGGTAAACACAAAGACTGTAAAGGAATTCAAAAATGCCTGGGACATACATAAGGCTATCCAAGAAAAAGTAATATGGGTATACTTGATGTGCCTTTTTTTGGTTCTTATCTATCGTTATATTCTATGTTTCTATGCTTATGTACACAGATCTTTTGCAGTGCATTGCTTAACTGCATATTATATAAATTGTTTAATGTACTTTAAAGAGGAGTGTGAAGAAATCTAAAGTAAATTATTATTGGGCATTTCCAACTTACTGCTCTGACTTCCATGAGTAATTTCTAAGCATCCATGTACTCAGTATCACATGATATTCTTCAGCCAATCAGAAACTAATTTGTTGACCGTGTTATGCAATTGCGTCACTACTCCTGTAATTTGATCAAAAACTTAAATCAGACATTGTACATGCAACTGCCACCCATAAAAATACCACAATAATTACCACTGACAAGAGGAGTAAGCCTTTATTCTCTGTAGTAATACACAATATGTTGTGACTAAAATGCTGTTTATTATATTAATATAAAATAAAAATACAGAAAAGAAAGTACATAAAAACAAATGACAAGTAAATATAACTGGTGTAACGCGTTTTGGGTTAATATCATACATAGCTCTGAGTACTGTGTTCAACTGAAACGCGTAACCTCAAACAATATTATGGTATGATGTAGCCATGTAAGTTAGTAAAAAGTTGTCTGTTATTATACTGTGCTAATAACAAGAAAATAATGAGCTGTTTTTATCCCTCAGATCAGTGAGAACTGGTGATGTTTGTGACGGCTACAGAGACCTGGCTGCTTCAGGGCTTCCACAAGACTGGCAGGAGCAACAGCACTGTGGCTTTCCAGGTACACAATATTGTCCTATGGTAGTGATTAGGCTGTTTTATGTGTAATATATATCAGAATGTTTACCATTTAATGGCATGAGACTAATACAGTGAATGCAAAATTATTTTATCTGTTTGTTATATTTTTCATAGAACCATATTAAAGAGACATACAACAGCAGTAATAACAGCAGTTTGAAAGCTTTAAAGGGAGAGTCAACACCAGAATTGTTGATTAAAAAGAAAGATAATCCCTTTATTACCTTTTCCCCAGTTTTGCATAGCCAACACTGTTGTAGAAGTACACTTTTTACCTCTGTGATTACCTTGTATCTAAGCCTCTGCAGACTGCCCCCTTGTTTCAGTTGTTTTGACAGATTTGCATTTTAGCCAATCACTCCAGGGTAACTTCACGTGCATGAGCTTAATGTTATCTATATGAAACACATGAACTAATACCCTCTAGTGGTCAAAATACATTCAGCTTAGAGGCAGTCTTCAAGGTCTAAGAAATTAGCATATGAGCCTCCTAGGTTTAGCTTTCAACTAAGAATACTAAGAACAAAGAAAAATTGGGGATAAAAGTAAATTGGAAAAATGTTTAAAATTACATTCCCTATTTAAATCATGAAAGTTTTTTTTTGGACTTGACTGTCCCTTTAAATTTTTGCGGTTGTGGGGTGTTAGAAAAAAACAGTACTGAATAGTGCCTTTACATTCTGGTCTATGGGGAACTGTGTGTTCCCAGTAAATATATATGTATACGATTATATACATATATATTTATGTGTTCATATGTGTATATACATATATATAATCATACACATATATATATAGTTGTGTTATTATATGTACACATATTAGCATTATTATATGTACACATATTAGCATTATTATATGTACACATATTAGCATTATTATATGTACACATATTAGCATTATTATATGTACACATATTAGCACATAAATATATATGTATATAATCATATACATATATATTTATATTTGCTGCGCTACTTACCCCCTTCGCTGCGCTAGGTTCTCATGTCGTCTCTGACGGCATCAGAACGAGGCTCCCATTGGAGCTTATGGAAGTGCACGCTCGTGAGGCACATGTAAAATTACAATTGCCAGTATTATAGTAATGGAAAATGGGCAACATAAGCGTTTAAAGTACACTGCACATTTTTTTTAATATGCGTGATTATCCATTGTATCAAGTAAGTGGTCAGCTATTTAAGAGAGGATGTCACAATTGTGATAATCGTCTAAAACAAATTGCCTTGATTTCCCTTGGTAACCAAACAATTGCACCAAATTTCTCAATAATGAGGAGAGAGAGGGAGAAATAGGTGGGAAATAAACAGTAGAGAGAGGGGAGGTAGTGAAAGAGGGAAGGGAATGGAGGGTGAGCGAGTGGAAGAGAAGTGGAAAGGGGAGAAAGTGTAATGAAGAGGTAAAGGAGGAAAAGGAAGAGTGGATAGAGAAGGAAGCTATAGGGAGAGTGGGAGAGTGGAAGAGGCAACGAGGAAAATGAGAAGGGAAACAGAGTGGGGATGAAGTGTAGAGAGAGGACAGCAAGACAAAACAGAATTGCACTGAGACAATAGAGAGAGCAGGGAGAAAAGATAAATAAAAACAAGAGCTGGGGAGAGAGATAGAGAGAGAGAGGGAGAGAGAGAGAGAGAGAGTGAGAGAGAGGAGGAAGTAAGAAAGGGAAAAGAGAAGGAAAGGGGAGAGAGACAATGGAGAGAAAGGGATGAGAGGCCAAGGAAGGAGTGAAATAGGTTAGAGGAGGGAGAGAGAGAAGGAAAAAGCAGGAGAAAGGTGAGAGGCAAAGAGAGGTAAGGGGAAAAGATATATGGAAAAGAGAGTAGAAAGTGAAGAAAGGGGAAGGAGGGAGAGAAAGAAGGGCAAAGAGAGAAGGGAATAAAAAAGAAGAGAAAGGGGAGGAGAGACTCAGGGAGAGGAATGAGTAAGGGGAAAGTGGAGACAGGAGGGAGAGAAGAGTTTAAGAGAGAAAAGAGAGGAGAAGTGAACAAGGAGAGTATAGAGAAAAAGACAATAAGAGAGAGGAGTGAGGAAGAGAGTAAAGAGAGGTTGTAAGGGGGTTAAAATACTGCATTTGGCTTTGAGCTTCAGGGAGGGGGGCTAGGAGATCTTGATAAATAAAAGCCCCCCATTCCTCTTACTGCCTGTGTCCTACTACCTCCTGATTATGCTCAGGCTGCCAGCAATACATTGGGGCCTGCAGAAGGGGAAGGGACAGGCCTGCACCTGACAGCAGCTAGGGACGTTGTGGTTGTGTCTAAGAAGCTGTGAATTTGCAGCTGTGCCAGGAGGAACGTGGTGGGCAGGGCCGCTTTACTATCACTAATTGTCCCAGAGACAAAAAAAAAACAAAAAACAAACACACATTTTTTTTTCTATGACCCTGTGCGAGGCCCCATTATGAGTGAGGCCTCAGGGGGTCACATATTTAGCTAAACACTAGTGCCGCCTATGCCTAACGTGCAGGGTCAGACACTGGCTACAATCAGTGGGCAAAGCTACAAAGTAACAACCAAACAGGTCCCCCCCTGTATGTTTTTATGATACATTCAATTAAAGGGACATAAATGTGAAAATTAAACTTCCTTGATTCAGGTAGCACATGCAATTTTAAGAGGCTTTTCAGTTTGTTAACTATCAAATGTACTTTGTTCTTTTTGGTATCCATTACAAAGCAAACCTAGATTGGCTTGGGAACAGCAATGCACTATTGGGAGCTAGCGGATGATTGGTAGCTACTCAAATTGTCTCTTGTCATTGGCTCACTTTGTCTTCAGCTAGCTCCCAATAGTGTATAGTTTAACTATGTATTTAACCCCTTGCTCTAACAAGGATATTAATGCTATAAGGATACTATCTAATTGTGTTTCTTGTTTTACTTACAGGAGGGAACATCTTCATCCTCAATCCTAGAAGAACTATCCTACTGTGAGTGAGGAAAATCTCCCTTGGATGTCTATCAGCTTTATACCTAGAGGATCGGTCTGCCGCACAAGGACATTTATAATTTAATATTAATAATGTACCGGGAGAAAAATACTGCAACCTTCTCAGAGTGTTTTGTTTTCAGATATTCCGTCATTATTGTTGCTAGGTTTTAGAACGCATAGGTATTTATAAGAAATGTGAGACTTTCATAGTAATTCACTGATTTGTTTTCTTAATGGGGAAAAGAAAAATTATCCAACAATATAATAAACACAAAATAATATATAACCCCCCCCCCCCCCATTTTAAAGCTTTCATCAATTAACTTGTGACTGACGTAAGTGCCCTTTATTGATCATGTGATATCCAGAGAGTCACATGACTCATTATTTTTATTTATTTTTTAAAAAGTCACTACTTATAAGTGAGTTCTGGTTTATTTAAAGTAGAGAGCAGAACAGATCCCTCGTCTGTTCATTTTTATGACTCATTTTGGGCCTAGTCAATTCAATATTTATTTTTTGGAGAGACTGTGATATCAAGAGGATTGTGTTACATCTGATTTAAATGGAAGTTATCCTTAGGGGTATTGTGGGTATGTGGATATATTTCTGGTAGAGTATACCCTATGTTTTTATTATTCTAAAGGCTTGGGCCTAATAGGTTTATAAAGTGCCATTTTAACATAATGACAGCTTGAGGACCACGTGATAAATTAGTTAAATGAGTTCATAAACCTAGGAAAACAGTTCTATATGTATCAATACAAGTCATGCTCTTTTGGAAGTGAGATGACTCAACTTTGTACATATTCAAAGTTGTCATTTAGAGCATTTATTTTTGTATATTAAGTAAAGGGTATCCAATTGTTGAATATAATTAAATATATGTGGCATTAAATGAAAGTTTAATATAAATTGTATTGAGATTAACATCAGTTTGCCTTTTTCTGGTGTATAGCCCGCCCATGAGGAGTAATATCTTTGAACAAATCTTTATGTTAATACCGTAAACATGAGACAATGAATACATACTAGGGGTACTGATGTATGTATGAAGCATAAAATGTGCATTAGTGAAGCAATGAGGGCACTTCACTTAAATAAAAACTTGTACCCCCCCCGTCTCATTAGTATCAGTTCTGTTATTTTATATGAATGTTCTCACACCAAGAAAAAAAAGACAAGGAAGATCAAGTCTAAAATTGTATTCAAAGGTTACATGATGAAATTGATTCATTACTTGGGGAATGTTTAAAGTATTATATTTGAGTGTAAGCCGCTGGAATATTCCCTAATTAAAGTGCTTGTCTTCTTTAAGTTGATACCAGTTGGTAAATGTCCGTTTAAGTTAATTATTTTAAACAATCTAATACCCATATGATCTTAGATTTACAAACAATCAAAACATAAAGATCATGGATCTTTTTAAGCATGTCAGATAGAGCGTTCTGACTTGAACATCTAAATACAAATTGTTGTTTTTGGCCTAGAGCCAAAACTGATTATTTCTATGACATTTTCCAAATTGCTATAGCGTCATCATAGTAAAAGTGTGGTTTTTAACATCAGGGAATGGGGACATTTTTGGCAATATGGATGGACACACATATTGGAAAATTGTGTAGGAAAGCAAGTTCATTCCACAAATAACCTTTATTTGGGAAGATGCGAACCTTTCAAGAAAACGATAATCCTGAAAAGAGCCAAGACAAAACTAGATCAGTTTAAAATGGAAGTTGAGTTTTCTACAATGACCCATTCAAAATCCAAACCTCAATCCAGTTGAATATTTATGTCAAGGAAGTTTCTGTTAACCAATATTTTCCTTTACAAAATGTGACCAATATTGTTTAGAAAAATAGTAATCAATTCCAGGAAATGAATGTGTAAAGCTGTTAAAAACCGACCCATAAAGACTACGTTGACGTGACGTTGACTTGCAATTGACTTAATAAATATTTCGTTTTTATGTTCTAATTGTAACTATTGATTCACACTCATCATTTTCATTCATCATGTTGAAAATATAAACGTATTTAACTTATTGTTAGCTGTGTGATGTTTTTAGGAAGATGTTTGAGTTGTTTTCATCTGTAAAACAAATCCAGCTGTTTCAGTATTTTGCAGAATTGAGCACCGTGTTCGGGGTTTCAATTCATCTTTTTTTTAGGTTTATGAAAACTTCTTTATGGACCAAATTTATGTCCAGAAGTGTCAAAAAGTTTCAATATTTATATATATTTTGATCAAATAACTGAATGTATGAACTTAGTTTAGAATGACACAAATATACATTAAGAAAATGCACTATAGTGTTAGTGTTTGCATTATTATTTGCCTATACTTTATGTGTTTTGCTCCTGCACAGTCGGCTCTGAAGCAGCAATGCATTACTGGTGCCCACTGAGCCAGTGAGGGGTGGCATAGATGCATAGCCGCCAATCAGCCTCCATTTTCAGATTACTATTGCTGACATGGAACTGACTTGTTCTCTTTAAAGGGATAGGAAATAGTGCTCTTTTAGTAGTAAAAAAAAAAAAAAAGTAAACAAAAAAAAAAAACATTTTTGTTAAAAACAGCAAACAACTTGTTTACTTTGAAAATGAGCCCTTAGAAATGCCAGTATAGCCCCTGCGTTTAGTGAGATAATGGAGAAAAAATTATATAACTTAAAACTGTAAAATTGGTTTCCCCTTAAATTTGCTCCCAATGACATGTTATACCAACTGCAGAGTATAATATCTATGATAATATCTAAATAGCTGGATTTGCTCTTTGAAACCACAACCCATCAAAATAGACTAAGCTTGCAGAGAGTATATACATCTTCATCTTATCGCTCAAATGCTTCCCTTTGTCTGTATACAATATGTAAAAAGAACAATTGAAACATTTTTAGAATTTTATCTCCCCACTTTCCACTGTAATTGTAATTGTAATTGTGTTTATATAGCTTGTCAATAGCCTATACTTAAGTATATAAACTTTCAGTACAGGTAGGGATACCACAGGCAAAATCAGCAATTTCAAATGCCAATATAAAGGCAAAGGAGCTATTTATAAACAATTTAATACATTCCAACAGGTAAAATGGATCATTAACAACAGTGGAAGAAAATGTATAGGTAAACTGTCCCTTTAAGTTCTACTGTGGCATAAATTTTGCAGCAAAAGTCCCCTACTGAGCATGGTCAAGAAACTGTCTGGAGCTAGAGCAGCTGTCTCCTAGCAACCACTTTAAATGTAAAGCTACTTCTTTGCTTTGCTGGCTGTGACAGGAAGTAATGGACCCTGAACAAATTAAGTTAAAATCATTTAAAATTATAATACATATTGCAAATAGTTCTGTTAAGTATAACCCACTGCTTAGTGTAGTTAAATTAAAAGAATAAAAATGACTATTATATAAGCCCTTTGCTAAAAACATAGTTTACTAAAAAAGATACATTTTATTATTTAAAATTAGACATGTGCACAGACAAATTCTTTTCAACTACCAGGATTAGTTTATTAGGTTGTTTGGTCATTATTTCCTATGGGGATTGTCTTCACAGTATCATAGGAGCAGCTGGACAGCAGTGCAAATTGGCAGAGCAGTACAGGAGCAGCTGGACAGAGTAGAATACAACAAAGTGTGGACCTCACACCATGTACACAGCATCAAAGTGTTATCTAAAATGTATGGACAGTACTTATGGCAGGCAATACCCAGGGCAACAGGACATGATCTAGAACATATATATACATCAAGAAAGCCATAGCAAGGAGTAAGCTATACATAGTGCATACAACTTCAAGTGTTGTCTAAAATTGGAGTCGGAGTAGGGGCAGTGCAAATGGGCAGAAAGGCACCCAGGACAAAAGGACATGGACTGGAATATAAACATCAACACATCAAGTATAGTTTTGATTTATGTTGCTTGTGTCTTGTTGGGTTGGGGCGTAAGCAATCACCACACTTGGTTGGGGTGATGTTTAACATCCAGGCTGATGTTTTTCTGGCCAATCACCTTGGTGTGATGACCAACCAGTTTACCCTCCCCTTTGTCCAGGTGTGTACATGGAGTCAAGCTGCCAATGTTCAGCCCCCCAGCCAGAGACAGAGATATAATGTCTGGTATGTCCTCAGGATAATAATAGCAGGGTCTCTTATTTCTTTGATCATATCGTGAGAGTCCATGAGCCATAATGTGTTTAAATTCCCCTCTTGACCACTAGGAGGAGGCAAACAATATCCCAACACACTAAAGCTTTAAATTCCTCCCACTTCCCATGATCCTCTGTCATTTTTCCCCCCAGGCAGTAAGATATCTTTTCTCAGTGAGAAATGTAACATGCCTCCCAGGTGAAATGTAACACGCCTCCCAGATGAAATGTAACACGCCTCCCAGGTGAAATGTAACATGCCTCCCAGGTGAAATGTAACATGCCTCCCAGGTGAAATGTAACATGCTTCCCAGGTGAAATGTAACATGCCTTCCAGGTGAAATGTAACATGCCTCCCAGGTGAAATGTAACATGCCTCCCAGGTGAAATGTAACACGCCTCCCAGGTGAAATGTAACATGTCTTCCAGGTGAAATGTAACATGCCTTCCAGGTGAAATGTAACATGCCTCCCAGGTGAAATGTAACATGCTTCCCAGGTGAAATGTAACAAGCCTTCCAGGTGAAATGTGGATTGTCTAAAAATCCTCTGATCCACAACCCTCCCAAAGTGAAATATGTCTACAAATCCCTTTGGTTGTAGATGCTGTTACTTGAATATATTCTTGGCATCCTGCTGCATTCACAGCCTAGGGTGGGTTGTCTGATGGAAGCAAGTTACTGAGGTAAACATAGTAGACAAAGTTGCTGACAGGTAAGTACTTTGCACCTTCATATCCCACCGAAAGTTAGTATTAACATCTATTCATATACCATAACCTTATATTTAGCATTTTTTAAAACGTTTGGGCACTTTTAACAATTATTTTTTTTAATTTATTTTAAAGTGCCAGTAAACCCTAAAAAAAATGTTATATAATTCTGCACATGGATGTCCGGACTTCAGAAACTCTAAATGGATCTTTGGGGGTTTTTTTAACTTTTTTTCGGTGGGTTTTTTTTAGATTAGGGTTTGGGCTTTTTAAAAGAGCTGAATGCCCTTTTAAGATCAATGCCCATATAAATGCCTTTTTTTCAGGGCAATGGGTAGCTTAGGTTTTTGTTAGAGTTAGGTTTTTTATTTTGGGGGGTTGGTTGGGTGGTGGGTTTTATTGTTGGGTGGTCTTTGTATTTTTTTCAAGGTAAAAGAGCTGATTTCTTTAGGGCAATGCCCTACAAAAGGCCCTTTTAAGGGCTATTGGTAGTTTATTGTAGGCTAGGGGGTGTTTTTATTTTGGGGGGCTTTTTTATTTTTATAGGGCTATTAGATTAGATGTAATTGTTTTTATTTTTGATAATTTCGGTTGTTATGTTTCGTAATTTAGTGTTTGTTATTTTTCGTAATTTAGTATTTATTTATTTTTTGATTTTAGACAAATTGTTTTAGTAGTGTTAGGGTTTTTAAATGTGTAATTTTGTTTTTTTAATTGTAGTTATTTTAATTTTAGTATAATAGTTTAGTATAATAGTTAGTTTAGGTTAATTGTTAGTTTAAACTTAGGTTTTTTTTAATTTCACAGGTAAGTTTTTATTTTAAGATAGGGAGATTGTAGTTTTAATATAAAGTTAGGGGGTTGTTAGGTGTAGGGGTTAATAATTTAATTTTGTTTTTTGCGATGTCGGGGGCTGGCCGTTTAGGGATTAATAGGTTTATTTAGTGGAAGTGATGTGGGAGGCCAGAGGTTTAGGGGGTTAATAACTTGTATTAGTGACGGCGATGTCGGGGAGCGGCGAAATAGGGGTTAATAACTTTTATTAGTGGCGGCAATGTCGGGAGCAGCAGATTAGTGGCTAATAACTTTATTTCGGTGTCGGCGATGTCAGGGGCAGCAGATTAGGGGTGTTTAGACTTGGGGTTTATGTTAGGGTGTTAGGTTTAAACGTAACTTTTTTTCCCCATAGACATCAACGGGGTTGCGTTACGACGATCGCCATTCCGCACTTCAGGTGTTAGTTTTTTTTCTAACACCTTCTCCCCATTGATGTCTATGGGGAAAGGCTGCACGAGCCTTTAGATTTTGTGCGGTATGGAGCTTATTGCCACCATATCGCACGCACAAGGAGGCCTTTCAGAAACTTGTAATGGCAGCACTATGGAGACTGAAATAACGCAACTTTTCTTGCGTTCGTTTCGCACCTTCCATAGCGCAAACCTCGTAATCTAGGCGAATGTGTTTTATTATGCTGTGAGAACATATGCTGACATTGAATTTTAGTTTCATATGCAACAATTGTATCTCAAGCATGACCTTGCTATGTCCTGGCGAAGCTCCCGGATACACCGTTATCTTAAACTGTTTGTTTTACTGTGCTTCCTTGTTCTAACTTATACTGTGTGAAATGGTGTAATTATGATTACATCATTGTTTAACCCCTTATACTGTAACCATTGTCTATAAAAGTATGTGATGCCTTATAATAAACAGAACAGTGATTGGACTTTACTTGCTGGCTGTCTAAATGCTGTTCACCGAGCTATCTTGTCAAGTAACCCATTCAGTTCCAGGTGAAGGTCAAGTGATGCCCCCGGTTATAAGATAATGCCTAACACCCACTTAGAATTTACTTCTGAGTTTATTTTCCTTCACCTCTGTTAAGTTTCCTTTGGGCTCTTGGCTTTAGCGCTCCCGTGTAGTGCAGGTGTAATAAGGGTTAAGAATTTTAGCTCTCCTTTTAGCGGGCCTTTCCTGTGATAATTCTTTCCTGTTTCTGTGTTGCTGTCATTTACTCAGCATGTGTGGAAGGCTTTGTGGACCAGTGGAAGTGATAAGGTACTCAACAGAGCTTGGTTTCAAATCTGGGGGTTTAAATTGTATTTACCGTTTGTGTGCTGTTTTATTTTCTATATTTGCCTTTACAGTTACTTAGCATTTATTTGCCAGTACATTATAGTTGTTACTGTTTCTCTGTTAAGGGTTAACCAGTTTTACATTCTGCCTATTCTTCCCTTTGGGGTTAAGTATCCGTGTGCTTTGTACTGCTTATTTGCTTCAGTCTATCCCTGATACTTAAAGGGACAGTGAACCCAATTTTTTTTATCATGATTCAGATAGAGCATTCAATTTTAAGCAACTTTCTAATTTACTCCTATTATCAAGTTCTTTTCATTCTCTTGGTATCTTTATTTGAAATGCAAGAATGTAAGTTTAGATGCCGGCCCATTTTTGGTGAACACACTGTGTTGTTCTTGCTGATTGGTGGGTAAATTTACCTACCAATAAACAAGTGCTGTCCATGGTTCTGAACCAAAAAATAGCTTAGATGCCTTCTTTTTCAAATAAAGAAAGCAAGAGAACGAAGAAAAATTGATAATAGGAGTAAATTAGAAAGTTGTTTAAAATGGCATGCTCTATCTGAATCACGAAAGAAAAAATTTGGGTTGTGTCCCTTTAAGCTATCTCCTTACTGAGCTATGGAGCAAACTGGGGAAGCTCAGGCCTCTGACCCATCAGCTGACCTTTTAGAGGGAGATCCTCTGATACGTTTACCCCTTCCAGTTTGTGTTTTCTTTGTAAGGATTCTCAGGTTTGTACCCCTGCACAGCTATGCACTTCATGTGCTTATTTCTAACTCTACACACTCTTGAAGCGCAAGGAGGATTCATCTGAACTTTCTCCAAAACATACTATTCACTCTGCTTCTAATGAGGCATTAGCTGTTTTAAATTGTTTACAAGTAGCTCCTTTACCCCTATTTTGGCATTTGAAATAGCTGATTTAGCCTGTGGTATCCCAGCCTATACTGAAAGTTTCTATACTGGAGTATATTATATTGAATAGCCTAAGTAAACACAGCCAGCAGAAGAGATTACACTCTCAGTGGGGGGCATGATAGCTAAGTAATAAAATGATAATTTTCCATTGTTCTCTCTAAATATTGAGCTTTAGTTTTCTAGACAAATATAAGATAAGGAAGCAAGTGTGTGTACACAAAGTGATAACATAATGAGATCTGATATTACCTGAAGCTCAACCCATTTTAATAGGCTGTGGTTTAAAAGCACAAACCAGCTACTTCAGATACACAAATAAACCTGAAATTGCAATTTCTCATAAATGTTATACTCTGCAGCTGGTATAACAAGTCATTGAAAATACATTAATATAAAAACAATTTTACAGTGTACTGTCCCTTTAAGCTCATCAGGGACTTTCCTTAGGATCTTTCCTTCTAAGTTAACCATTGATGATAGGGGTGTTTGTGACTTAAAGGACTTATATTCTGTGTATAGTCTATCTGATTCTTGGGATACTGCTGCTGTGGCAGAGGATGTGACTTTTTAATTTCAGGCTTGAGCAAATTCATGTTGTATTGCAGGACATTTGATTTGCTTTATAGGTAGATGATTTTCCCGTTACATTTAAGCAATCTGTTAAGAGAATTGATTAATTATTTAAAGCAGCTCCCAGTCTTCTTTTCCCCCTGCCTTACTCTGAACTCATTTGTAAAGAATGACAGAAGCCAGGTATTTCCTTTGTTCTATCTGCTAAGTTTAAATCTATGTTTTCTGGTTCTTCTGTTACTATGAGAGTTGGGAAACTATTCCTAAGGTGGATGCAGCTATTTACACGTTTTTCCTTTGGGGGATAGCTCTTTTAAGGATCCTCTGGATAGAAAACTTGAAGGTTTTCTTAAACAAGCCTTTCAGGTTGAAGGCTTTTTGTTTAGTCCTGCTGTTATTGTTGCCTGTGTAACTACTGCTACTGCTATTTGTCCTGACAACCTTTCAAAATTTAACACAGATTGCTTTCTCTTCCCTTTCAGGGTAAATCTCTGTGTTGGCTCATACTGGATGCTATTATTTCCACAGTCACTGGGGGTAAGGAAGCTTTTTTGCCCTAGAATAAAAAAAAAATAAGGGTAAGCTTAGATCTGCAGGAAATTTTAATTTCTTTTGGCAATCTAAAACTCAGAAAGCTTCAACCTCTGCCCAGAGTTCTAGTTACACCAAATCTTCCTAGGAGTCCATCCCTTCTTGGTCTACAGTCTAAGAAGTCTTCCCCAGCCCCCAAGTTCTTTTGGAAAATAAGTCTTTCAAATAGCTTCTTAACTCCTCTGACCCATGTGTCTTTCTGGGGTTTTGACTATGCATTTGACCCTGGCAGATGAGCGCAGATTAAAGCTGTAAGTAGACATGTGCGTTTCGTTCCGGATTGAAATTTCGGACGAATTTGTTAAATTCGGAGCTTTGGATCGATTCAAATTTCCGAATTACTGTAGCAATGAAACTAACGAATAAATCCAAATTAGTTCGGATTTATTCATTACATTCGGATGGCCATGGACTAATCACAATTACACTAGTATTGTACAGTATATTAGGTTATATCACTCTGCTATGGGTTACACCTAATATTACAGTACATAATACTAGTCTAATACACAGCACATCCCACCTAGCACATACCGAACTTCCGAATTTACGAATCGAATCCGAACTGAATACATCCGAATTTATTTGAATCCGAATGAATCCGAAACGAATGCATTCTAATGTATGCAAATTTGAATCTATCAGAAAACGAAATTCGAAAACATCTGAATCGGTCCGAAAACGAACCGTAACAAATTTTTCCGCTGCGCACAAGTCTAGCTGTAAGAGACCTATGTCTTCTGTAGTTGCATCCTTTTTCTTACATTATTCATTTTGTGCAAGTTGGGAGTCTCATGGTGGATGACTAAGATTTAGTTCCATTTGCCAGATTTTATCTTTAGGTCCTCCAATTGCAAATGCTGCATAAATGGAATGGGGCTACCAGGATCTTCTGTCTCAGAGGAAAGATCAATAGACAAGACATTAACTTGTTGGCACACTCACGATTCTTGGTTCAGGGAGCCCCATTTCTTCAGCGAATGGGGGTAGTAATTTCCACAGATGCCAGATAATCAATTAGTAACTCACAGATCTTTAGTGATGAGAAGAAGTCTCCTGCATCATCATCTGGGCAGAATATTATCATTGAATGTTTTCTGCCAGTCAATGTCATATTTCGGGTGTGAAGAATTGGGATGCAGTCTTTTTCAGTCACCAGTCTCTTCACTCAACATAATCATCAATCATCTCGTAATCAGGAAGTTTTCCACTAAATTTTGAGATGATCTTGAGTCTTTCAGAGATAGAGCTCATGGCTTCTTGCTTGAGTAACAAACTTCACGTATTATGCCTAGTGTCGGGATCCTCAGGTGAGTTTGTTAGATGTCCTAGTTGTTTCCTGGTTGTTGAACCTGATTTACCTAATTTTCCTCTATTTGTGTTGCTATCCACAATGATAGCCAAAAAAAAGCAGGAACAAGCCTCTGCAATTCTGATTGCTCTGTCATGGCTCACAAGATTTGGATTGTGGATTTGGTTCAGATGTTCTTGTGCCCACCTTGCAGGATTCCTCTTAGAAGGGATCTTATCTCTCAAGGCTCTTTCTTTTATCAACATCTCAAAACTCTGTATTTGACTGCATGGTAATTGCATTCTTAATTTTGTCTGAGAGGTTTTTCTGAAAAAGTTATTGACACCTTGATTCAGGCGTAGAAATCTATTGCTAGGAGTGTTTATCTTGGAAACTTTTTTTGCTTTGTTTGGCTGCAAAGTTCAACAATGGCGTTTTCTCAATTCCAAGAGTTCTTTAGTCCCTGCGGAATGGTTTGTAAATAAGGGTTTGACAGCCAGATCTCTGAAGGGTCAGATTTCGGCTCTTTTGTGTTTTGCTCATGCTCTGATAAGAATTAAACTAGTTATTTATACAGTTTCTCCTCCTTGGAATCTTAATCTGGTTTTGAGGGTTCTTCAAACACCTCTTTTTGTGCTGATGCAGGGTATAGAACCATCATCTCTTATTCTGGAATGCTCATTTTCTTCTAGCTATTTCTTTGGCTAGAAGGGTTTCTGGACTTTAAAGGGACAGTCTAGTCAAAAATAAACTTTCATGATTCAGATAAGGCATGTAATTTTAAATAACTTTCCAATTTATTGTTATCATCATTTTTGCCTTGTTCTCTTGGTATTTTTAGTTGAAAGCTAAACCTAGGTAGGCTCATATGCTAGTGCTTTTTTTTTCTAGAGGGCATTAGTCCATGTGCGCCATATAGATAACATTGTGCTCATGCCTGTGGAGTTACCTAGGAGTCAGCACTGATTGGCTAAAATGCAAGTC
The DNA here is from genome assembly GCF_027579735.1 of Bombina bombina. Taxonomy (NCBI): domain Eukaryota; kingdom Metazoa; phylum Chordata; class Amphibia; order Anura; family Bombinatoridae; genus Bombina; species Bombina bombina. Next base: position 18,630,511 of record NC_069510.1, on the reverse strand, counting down.
TGACAAAAGAACTGAGATAAGGGGGCATGCTGCAGATACAAGGTAATCACAGAGGTAAAAAGTGTATTAATATAACCGTGTTGGTTATGCAAAACTGGGGAATGGGTTATAAAGGGATTATCTATCTTTTTAAACAACAAAAATTCTGGTGTAGACTGTCCCTTTAAGCTTTGTCATGCAAACCACCATTTCTGATATTTCATTGCACTAGCTATTCATTTTTTTCTTACGGCAGTATCTATGAATACTCAAATATTCACATATATTCATCTTTGGTGCTTATAAAGTTATGTCTGTAATTTTGTTGAGATAGAAAGAGTCCTAGTAAATATGACTTTGTATCTGTAGGTTCACATATCAGAAAGTAGCAACCAACATGATGCCTACATTCTATGTTTCTTCTTTAGGGACCAGAAGAAGATAACGGAGACCAGAAAAGAGAGCATTACGTTAAATAGTTAGGAATAAGTCTTAATATAAAGACTGGTAAGGTTTGAACAATAGGTTAAGAGACATTTTAAGGAAAATTCTGAAGGGACAGTGTTCAGATTATCACTTCGATCGTTTCATGCTTTTGTAGTAGTGCAGTAGTGTTTGTGCGATTGAGTCATTTAAATATTAAAGGGACAGTCTATACCAGAATTGTTATTGTTTTAAAAGATAGATAAACCCTTTATTACCCATTCCCCAGTTTTGCATAACCAACACATTTATAATAATATACTTTTAACCTCTGTGATTATCTTGTATCTAAGCCTTTGCAAAACTGCCCCTTTTTTCAGTTCTTTTCACAGACTTGCAGTCTAGCCAATCAGTGCCTGCTCCCAGATAACTTCACGTGCACGAGCACAGTGTTATCTATATGAAATATGTGAACTAACACCCTCTAGTGGTGAAAAACTGTTAAAATGAAATCTGAAAGAGGTGGGCTTCAAGGTCTAAGAAATTAGCATATGAACCTCCTAGGTTAAGCTTTCAACTAAGAATACCAAGACAACAAAGCAAAATTGGTGATAAAAGTAAATTGGAAAATTGTTTAAAATTACATGCTCTATCTGAATCATGAAAGTTTATTTTGGCCTAGACTGTCCCTTTAACAAATTATTAAATTATTTTAAATAAGAATGTTCATTAATAGAGAATCTTGGTAGATGTTTGAAGGTTTGGATGTATACTGGCAGTAGTAATGTCAACGGACATAAATATAAGGCATAATCAAAAGACAGCTTTAGCAAATATTATTAATAAAAAATCTAAAAAGCAGCAAGGGACACTATCATGGGAAAGTGTTAAGGCATAAAGTCAAATAACATTAAGAAACAGTACAGAGATAGCAGACATTATCAAGGTAAAACATCAAGACCCAACATTAGAGGATGACATCAATGGGGCAGTTTGAAAGAAACAAAATAATAGGACTGTATTATGGGACAGTATTAAGATACAGCAGCTAAAGATAGTATCAAGAGATAGCAATGAGACACAGTAATGAATGGCAGTATCAGATCGCAGCAACATTAAGGGAAAGTATTAAGGGACAACATCAGGAGATAGAATTAAGTGACAGCAATCAGGAATAGTATTAAATGATCACATGATCAAACAGCATCAAGGGACAATGACAAGGCACAGTATCAAGATACCACACAGTGGTAAAGGACAAAATCAGCCAGAAGTACTGTTAATGAAGAAGACTGAATGCAGATCACTGTATCAATAGACACTGCCAGGAGACATCATGAGGATAAAACAAATCACAAAAAAAGAGACAGTATAGGTACAGTACACAGTAGGTAGCTCCTACTGAGCATGTGCAAGAACTCACAGAATATACATATATGTATTTGTGATTGGCTGATGGCTGTCACATGATACAAGGGAAGTGGAAATAGACAAAACTTTGAAATTTGTAAGAAAAAAAATCTACTGCTCATTTGAAGTTGAGACATACTATAGGGCCCGAATTATCAAGCTCCGAATGAGCTTGATGCCCCTGTTTCTGCGTGAGCCTTCAGGCTCGCTGGAAACAGCAGTTATGAAGCAGCGGTCAAAAGACCGCTGCTCCATAACTGGTCAGCCTGCTCTGAGGCTGCGGACATCAATACGCCCGATCCTATACGATCGGGGTGATTGACACCCCCAGCTAGCACCTGATTGGCCGTGAATCTGCAGGAGGCGGCATTACACAAGCAGTTCACAAGAACTGCTTGGGCAATGATAAATGCCGACATCGTATCATGTCCGCTTGCACTTTCATAAATCGGCCCCTAAGTGCTATTGCATTGCCTTGCTATCATGTGTTTGTTGTATATGCAAATCTTCTGTATTTACTGGTCTTTTAAGGGAAAATATCTAGGGATTATTTAAAGGGATAGCTCAAGAAACAGCAGTAGTGGGCTGCCATCAAGTCACAGTGATAGGCAGTGTATTGGTGGGCATCATCAGGTCATTGCATCAATGAACACTGTGAAGAGATACCATCTGGATAAAGCATAAAAATAAAATATCAAGGAAAGCATGATGGGGTAACATGGAGGGATAACATGACAGCACCATGGGCCAATATAAGCCACAAGGGACAGTATGAAGGGATAGCAACAATGGAATCAAGAGGCAGCATTAAGGAATAGTATAAAAGGACAGTATCAAGTGTTTATATCAATGAAAGTATCATAAATCAACAGAATCATAAGGCAATATAAATGATCAATGGCTATAACCCCCTCTGCTTTCAACCCCCTAACCACTAATGACATCACCCACACACAAAACCCTAACCTCATAGTATTTATTTTTTCCTAGTATTTATTTAACATAGCTTATAATTAATTTAGAGGGTGTTAGTTTCTAGCATCGGGAGATTAGATTTGGGGTGTTGTGTAGAAGAGTTAGCATTTTTAGGTTAATAGCAGAGAGCGGTTTTATGTGACGTGGTAGTGGTGTTTTTGGGGGGTTACAGCAGGGGGGTTTAGGGAACAGGGGTTTATGCAATGAGGTTTGCAGTTTAATGTGTTTTTTTTCTCTATAAATTTGACTTGCAGCTAAGTAAATTGCTATTTTAGTGTTTCCTCAGAACTTTATACAATACAAAAATATTCTGTTAAATGGTTTTGTCTTGGTGTCTCTGAAACTTTTTAAATTGTGTGCAGAAACTGTGGTGAGATTGGCCACAGGTCAGCGGAATGTATAAGTGCTCAGAAATGTGATTTGTGTGGGAAAGAAGATTACCGAGAAAGGTTTTGTAATAAATTGATTCCAGGAAGAGGCTCTTTTGCAGATGTGCTAGCTCCTGGTTTCTCAACAGCCGGGCCGTGGCCCAGTACCGGGCCGTGATAGCCCTGCTGGTGGGCCCCGACCTGTCATGCCCCCACTGCACACTCTTACCCCACTACACACCAGGGGCAGACTGAGACCAATCAAGGCCCCAGAAAATCTGTCTCACACTGACCCAAATGTATTCAATGTTAAGCAAATAAACATGGTAGTCTCCCTGCCCTGCCCCCAACATGCCCCTCAACCTCCAGAGCCAGGACCCCCAACATTAAGGGCCAGAGAAAGGGCCTCCAACCTTCAGGGCCAGACCCCACACTCAATGGCCCTCACAGCGACAGACCCCCGGCAGGACCCCCCACACACCAGGGCCCTCACTAAACCCACACTTAACTGCTTAGTTACTGATAGGGCAACTGAAAACTCCAGCTTAAAGGGACACTGAACCCAATTTTTTTTCTTTTGTGATTCAGATAGAGCATGACATTTTAAGCAACTTTCAAATTTACTCCTCTTATCAAATGTTCTTCATTCTCTTGGTAACTTTATTTAAAAATCAAGAATGTAAGTTTAAATTCCGGCCCATTTTTGCTGAACAACCTGGGTTGTTCTTGCTGATTGGTGGATAAATTCACCCACCAATAAACAAGTGTTGTCCAGGGTCCTAAACCAAAAAATAGCTTAGATGCCTTCTTTTTCAAATAAAGATAGCAAGGGAACAAAGACAAATTGATAATAGGAGTAAATTAGAAAGTTGCTTAAAATTGCATGTTCTATCTGAATCACAAAAGAAAAAAATTGGGTTCAGTGTCCCTTTAAGGAACGCACCAGGATCCGTGGAGATGCCATTTGTGGGCCCCCCTACTTGCTGGTCCCTCGGCCCAGGTCCTATTTGCCTGGCCGATCAGCCCGCTTCTGCTGCTTACTATATATATATATATATATATATATATATATATATATATATATATATATATATATATATATATATATATATATATATATATATATATATATAAAAACTACTGGGCCCTGGACATGTCCAGCTCAAATTAACCGGGCCTTGAGGTCACTTTGGTTGAGAACCACTGCTGGTCATGCCCAGAAGCCTTCTGTGGTTGAGGATGGTAGAGAAGGCAGTTCCATTGTTGAGCCTAAGGATTCAGCGCTTATGCAAAGACCCCACATGTTATGTGTAATAACCAAGCATGAGCAGGGTTCTTTGCCTTTTCCTGAGTATTTTTCTGATGATGATGAGAATCCATTAGTGCTTGATTCTGCATCTTTACAGTTGCCTGATGTAGATATTGGTGAAGGGGCTCTGAATGGAAAGCTGAGGAATCTGAGTGATGCTTCTGGCAAAATTAAAGAGTTTTACAATTCTGTTAGTCTTGAATCTGAGGATGTTGGGATTTTGTCTGACTCTTTTTTTGGACAAGTCTCTATCTAGTACTTTTGAAATCTAAATCTTCTGATTCTGAGAAGAAGTTTGATTTGTCCATAGTGTACGTCATACAACAAGAAGAGCAAATATCTTTTCTATATTAAAGAATGTACAATGTAACATTTTATGTCTGCGGGAATGGAGTTTGTCTTTTTCTTTTGAAGAAACAGGGTGGGGTTTGGGTCAGTCTCTCTGGTCTTTCATATGAAATGAGGAGAAAGGAACACTGGAACTCAAAGTGAATCAGAATAGGTTTATTCAGGAGCAGGCTTAACAACACATCAGGTAAGCTCCTATCTGACGCGTTTCACGCATGCGTACATGCGCTTCTTCAGAGATCTCTGGTCTTTCAGTCATGAAAGGAATGGAAGGGTGGGAATTTTGTTTAGATTTTGTGTTATTAGAATAGAACATATTGTTAAAGGGAGGTTGTTCTTAGTACTTTTTGAATTTTCTAGGGTTGTGTGTAAAATGTTTAATGTTTATGCATTCATCACCTAATAGGAGGAATAGATGTGAATTATTTGAATTTATTTTTGGGGGTTGAGATACTACTTTTAGGTTTGGGATTTTAATTGTATGGTAGGAATGGATGATAGGGAAGGTGTTGGGTATATTTCATTAGATAAATCTAGTAAATACATTTAAAATGTTTGGATTTTAGGTAGCCTTCAAAGTTAGTTCTTGTCCTGATTTTGTTTTTCTTTTCAGGCATTTTTTTTGAAGATTTTGCTTTATCCAGATGACCATTTACAGTTATACTGTAAGCATGGATACAAATGTAGAATTTGGTACGGGTGTATGGAAGAGGAATGTTGATTTGTTAGAGGATGAGTGTCTTAAAATGCAGTATATTAGGATATTTACTTAAATGGATGCAAATGCAGAAAAGAGAGTTTTGTACTTTGTTAGATTGGTGGGAATGGGTTAAACGTGAAACTAAAAAGTGTTTTTGTGCATAAGAGTGCTGAGAGAGCTTATAAGAGAGAAGGGAATATGACATTTTGGAGTTATGATTGGAATTCCTTGAAGAATTGAGGAATTTGGGTTTGAATGTGGTAGATGAGTTGTAAGAAATAAATCATATGATTAAAAAGCGTATGAACATGAATGGAAAGACTATACTAATGTATGCTAGAATGGACAAGAAAGAGAAAGGAGAAAAGTGTCCTCATTATTTCTTTAAGAAGGTTTTTGGTGGGAAAGATGGTATGTCGGGGGTTTTGAATGAGGCGGGTGTTGATGTTTGTGGGTAGTCAGATGTTTTGTGTGAGGTATGAAAGTTTTATAAAACCTTGTATGAGCAAAAACATTGGAATAAGTGTGCTCAAAATGTTTTTTTGAGATTGTTGCTTGTAATTTAAGTAAGGATGCTTGTAAATCTTTAGAAAGGGATTTGACTTTGTCTGAGGTTGAAATGGTTGTGAAAGGAATGTAAAAGGATAATAACCCAGATGGGGATGGTTTGTTTGTTGAGTTTTATGCTTAATTTTGGAATGTGATTGGTGAGAATATGTTTGTGGTAAGTAAGTGGGTGTTTGGTAATTGTCAGTTGTCTTCATCTATGAGGAGTTGTTGAACTTGTATATAAAAGGTATTCAGAACGATTTGAGGAATTGGAGGTTGATATCTTTGTTAAATATTGATTATAAGGTTGTGGCTAAAGTGATTGTGGATCATTTGAGGAGTGTGATTGAGAAGATGATTGGTGAAGATCAAGTGTGTGCAGTGCCTGGGAGGAAAATTGAGGTGAGTAGCATTAGTGGCAATTGACTTTGAGAAACCATTTGATAGGGTTAGGCATGAGTTTATTTTTAGTGTGTTGGAGAGAGTGGGGCTTTCTGAGAAATTTTTTACTTGGATTAAGTGTTTGTATGTAAATGTTGGGCTAGATTAGGAGTGGTGCACTAACTGTAGTGTGCAGAAGATATCCAGTAATTTGCGGCTCTTTGCACACAACGTAATTAGTGTGCTTATTATGAGTTGAAAGTAAGAATAATTAGAACATATTCTTCTATGTGAAATATTCATATTTCATGTTGGGTTTAGTGCACTTGAATAAATGTGCTTGGGTTAGCACACAAGTATGGGTGTTAGGTTCTTTTTGAAGTTTTCGAGCTCCATTGTAGTCTATGGGAGAATATGTAACACATTCAAGCTCTTCGAAGTTCAACTTTTTGTGTGCATTGGTTTTTTGCTTGCTCACGAACTTTTTACTTTCTTCTTGTAATACAAGCTCAACCCGATGTGCCCAAAAAGCCTTTGTCTAGCAATGTTAATGCATGAGCAGGAGCACTAAATAGCACTCCGCTCATAATCTAGCCTGTTGTAAGTAGGTTCATGGTGAACATTTTTTTGACAAATGAGGTATATTGATTCTGGTGTTGTGTGATTAAATACCTCCCATCACTTTCAGGCACATTCATCCCCAAATAGCTAAATCCTTCTGCAAAAATTCTTAACAAATTTGGGGCATGAATGTGCCTGGAAGTGATGGGAGGTGTTTAAAATGTATTGGATTGATGGATGATGTTGTTGTTATTTGTAAAACGCAGGAGAGTTTGAAGAGGGTGCAATTGCATTTAGAGTATTTTTGTGTTGCAAGTGGATTTAATCTGAATTGGAGTAAGTGTAAGTTTTTTGGGGTAAGGAAGGTGTATGAGCTGGGTGGTTGGTCTATTATGGATAGTGAAATTAAAATTTTGGGTATTATGTTTAATGATTTAAATGGGATTGAGAGTTGTCAAAATGTTTGTGAGAAAGTGAAATGTAAGATTATTTTTTGGAAAATGAGAAGTTTTGAAGGTAGAGTGTTGATTATTAAATCTGTTCTAATGACTATTTTGTAAGTATCTGTGGTTTTTCTTGCTACTTTTAGGATTTTGTGTTGGTTTATGCATTTAATAATTTTATTTTTATGGTATTCAGGAATGGAGAAATTGCGAACAGATAAAATTACTTTTGCAAAGGAGAAAGGAGGGAAAGGTTTGACGGATATTTCAATATTCTTAGAGGTAAAGTATGTTAGGTCTTGTCTGGTGTTGAGTGGTAAAAGTTGTTTGGGTGGATGTATGGTTATATATGCTACTGGAGTGTGTTGGTGAGGTTTAGGTTGTATGTTAGAACTAGCATGATGCCTATTATCACTATTTCTTGGTTGTATGTGCGTATTGAGAAGTTTGTGAGAGTATTTCATTTTGTGCATATTTCAAAAAAGGAGTGGTGATGGGGATGGGGATTTTGGCCAATAGAAGGAAAGTTTAATTGATTGGTGGCTTGAAGAAGAAAGTATGGTTGTTTTGAAGAATGTTAGTATGAAGGATGTGGTTAACAGATGAAAGGGTGTGTCATGGATGGCTTTTCGTGGATGCTTCCATACTAGAGCGTTTCACAGAAAGAGAGGTTTGGTTGCTGATTAGAGATGTCCGAGAGATAAGTGTGGAAGGATTGAGAATGTAGTGCATGTTTTTTGTGAAGTGTGATTATGCAAGGAATGTGTGGAAGAGTTTGGCAAAATGATGATTGATTTGTCTGGAGTACATTGTTGAAGAGGGTTTTCTCGTTGTTTGTAAATTGCATGAAAGAATCATTAAGGGATGCTAGGAATGTTTGGAGTTTTAGACATAAGATTAAGGTTTATAAATGTGTTGGTTTGATCTATGCAAGATTATTTACATATTTTTATCTTGACAGAAAAAGATATGGTTACTATGACTTTGAAGGCACCTGGAAGACTTTGAAATGGAAGAAATGGATTTCACTGTTGTTTTCTTCACTGTTTCTTTTGATTGAAGTTTGAGGGTTTGATTGTAGTGCTTAGGGTAAGGAAAGCGGTATGGTTTAGGGATTGTTAGGTTTTAGTGTTAGAGTTTAGTGGGATGGTGAAGGTTAGTGTTGATACTTTTTTAGGGTTAATGTAGGGTGAGTTTAGGAGATTATGAGTTTTCTTATATATATTTTTTGTTGTATCTATTATTATTTTTAATATTTCTGTATTATTTTTGTTTTTGATTTATCTGAGTATGTAGTTTTCATTTTCTGTATTTGTATATATTGTTATTTTTCAAATAAAAGAATAAAAAAAAATGTCCTTAGGGGAAAATTTTATGGAATGGAGCATATTTGGGGTTGGCTCACTGTTTTATGTTTTATCTGTCAGTTTTATTTTGAGAGTGGTCTATTTGTAGTGTTAAGACAACTCAGTATAAAGTGTCAATATCAAATTTTCTATCTTAAAAAGCTTTGTAATTAATGTTGTGGGTCTAAGGTTAGATTAGGGGTCTTATGCGAGTGGGTAAATTCTGGATTTTTTGTGTAAAAAGGTTTGTGTTAGGTAGGACATTTTAGGCTAGTAGTCTTATATGGAGGGACCTCAGTGTGTGGGATGATTAGCTATTAGGGGTTAAGAACAGATGGGGGGCTTTATGTAATGGGGTAGTGGTAGTTTAAGAATTAATAGCATAGGAGGTATGACGATTTGGGCAGTTAGGGAGTTAATAGCAAAGGTGGGTTTAGAGATGGGAAGCTTATGCAATGAAGTTTATTCTTGGTAACTTTAACTGATAATTATGTTAATAACTGTGTTAACATTTGCTCTGGACTCTATACAATATAAAAATGGTTTTGTTGTATCTTTGACAATAAAAATATTTTAAAAACATTTCAGTGTGTTCATTTTTCTTTTACAGAAATAAAAAACACAGACTCCTCTGTGTTTTAGTGACCTATTTTTTTTTTTTTTAAACCAAGAGATTCTGCTGATACCAGTTTATGTAAACATGTTAGCATTTACCATGATGCTTTGCTGCTAACCCCATGTTTGCATGCTTCATTTGTACAATAATAATTAGCATAGATGTAGCACATAGTATGTTTCTACATTTTGTAAAGGGACTTCATTAGCATAAACATAATTAAATGAATAATGTGTATTAGCAAAGAATAATCTTCGCCCTAAATGTAATAAGTATAAATTAAATAATAAAGTATTCAAGTTAAGCACCCTTCACCTGAAAGTCTATGGTGTTTCTAGTTAAATGGTCTTTGGCAAAGATCAAGTATAGGACATGCATTGCTCATGGGGGTAGTAAGGATTTTCTTGGTGTCTTCCCCAACCCCTCCTAGTAGAGTGTGGAATCCTTTGGCTGTTGTTTTGTTTCTCTTGGCCACTCCCATAAATAGGTAGAGCCTAGCGTAGATTTACATATCAAAAGTCTCCCTAAGCTTAAGTGATACTTAATGGCCTATGTTATAGACCTCCCAACTAGCTGTTATTGTTGGTAACTGAGTGCTTGGTTAGAATGGAGGCAACAATATAATAGCTTTTCTGAGTTATGCAATTGGTGAAGAATAAAAGAAGACATGAAAAATGCCAATACATTTTTTTTTTATAGTAAACTTATTTTCCTGGTCTTATAACATTTGAAATTAAATCATTTTTTATTAAGAGGGAAAAAAAATGAGCTTTTTATCTCATAATAGATTAATCTCCTAACATAACTAATTAATACCCATAAACACCACCAACACAACAATCAAACAGAAACTTTAACATTCTATGGTTTTAGAGTATCGTACAATATATTATATTTTAAAGACTGATTTAAATAAGGGAGAGTAAGCATTTCCCATAATACTTTGCTGGTCTTACTTGCTGTTTACAAGCATAAATATATATTTGCATTTTATATGTTAATAAGAGGATGTTAAATATCCTCACCCTATGTCAAAAAGTTCTTGAAATTTCTCACAAAGATATGCTAAATTATTCGGTGTTAGGGCTGGTTTTAATTTCTTTGAATTGTGAAGGAATATGTGAGCGAGACTTCCTTGTAATCATTCTGAGCACAGTGTTGGTTGTTTGATTATTCTTAACTTAGTTGTGTATATGGGAGTGTCTTTGGTTCTCATGGCCACGCCCTTTAATAGGAAGAGCCTAGTGTAGAATTTGCATATCTAAAGTCTCCCTAAGCTTAAGTGAGACTTTAATGGACTGTTTTATAGACCTCCAAGGTAATTGAAATTGTTGGTATCAGAGAGCTTTGCTTGAATGGAGGGATCAATAAAATAGACTTTTCTGAGTGAACTAATTAAAGAACAAAAATTGAAGCTATGATAAATGATTTAAACTAAACATATTTTCCTGGTGTTTTGAAGATTAAAGACAAACTATTTTTAATTAACAGAATAATAACAGAAAAAACAGCTTAATCTATTTTTTACAACCACTACCTATAAAAAGAACAAAAATAACAAACATTTAAACTCTGTTCTTTAGCAGATTGTACAATAAAGTATATTTTGAAAACTGTTTTAAATTAGGGGGAGTATACGTTTCCCATAATACTTTGCTGGTCTTAGTTGCTGTTTACAAGCATAAATATATATTTGCATTTTATATGTTAATAAAAGACTGTTGAATAGCCTCACCCTATGTTAAAAGAGGTTCTTGAAATTTCTCACAAAGACACGATTATATACCTAAAATATTTGGGTATAGTCTAATTACTCTGTGATATTAGTGAATATAAGATATTTTTCCTTTTATGTGCTTGTGTAATTATGGATTCAATGTTTTCTTACAGCGCTGAAAGTGTGGACCTATAGCTCCTGTCTATAGTGGGTCCCCAGGTGCCCACTTTTAGAAAATATGTGTCAAAACGTGGTTTAGAAAGGAGCGCCAAATCTTGGCGAGGTCTGGTGCGGTATAGGTGTGAAAATATGGTATTCTGTCTGAGAAATTGTATAGCGCTATAGCTCAGCTACAATTATGGTAGTTGTGCTGTATAGATGTGTAGGTTTTGATATCTAGATATAAGATCTAAGAGTGGCACAGTTGATACATAAAAGCATTTAATACATATTAAACATATAAAACAAGGGTGTCATTTAAAATATATTTTAACAGAACGGCAAGAAATAATGTGTAAAAACACATAAACACATAAATATCTATAAAAACACGCGTGTTTTGCTTTTTAGCTGTATGTATAATGTCTCATAAAATTCGTCTCATATATAGTTGTGTTGGCATAAATCTGAAAATAATAAACAATAAAAAATAATAATTATTTATAATAATTTTATGTAAAAAATATTATTATTTACTTGTGTAATTATGCCCACATGGTTGCTAATTTTGTACGTTCTGGCTGGTTTATTTGATTTTATCAATTAACTGGCTGCTTTATTGTAATTTTTCACTATAACGGTAACTGAATTGGTTTATTGCTTGCGCTAAATAAGTTGTTCAAAATATGTGTATATGGGAGTGACTTTGGTTCTCATGGCCCCTCCCTTTAATGGGAAGTGCCTAGTGTAGAATTTACATATCAAAAGCCTCCTTAAGCTTAAGTGAGACTTAATAGTCTGTGTTTTAGGCCTTCAAGGAAGTTGTAATTGTTAGTAAATGAGTGCTTTGTTAGAATGGAAGGAACAAGAACTGGCCTTACCTGAGTGAAGTACCAAAACCGAAGCCTCGAAAAATGCTTAAGAAAGGTTTCTTAGAATAAACTTATTTTCTAATTTTTTTTAGAGATTAAAGGATTTGAAGGCAAACTATTTTTTTTTTATTTTTAAGAGGAACATTACATTTACATTGCATCCTAGCTTAATCTCTTCACATAATAATTATTTCACATAAAACCACCCCAACAAACTAAAAGAAAATTTAAAGTTTAATGATATAGGAGATTGTACAATAAAGTATATTTTAAAGACTGATTTAACTTAGGGAGAGTAAACATTTCCCATAATACTTTGCTGGTCTTAGTTGCTGTTTACAAGAATAAATATATATTTGCATTCTATATGTTACTAAAAGCCCGTTCAGTACCTCACCCTATATCAAAAAGGTTCTTTAAATTTCTCATAAAGACATGCAAATGAACTAAAAGTTGCTAGGGCTGATTATTCTTCTCTGAGTTATGGGGGATTATGTGAGATATTTTCCCTTGCGGGTCTTTGCATCAATCTGAGCACATAGAGGCTGTTACCCTTTTGGATACACCAGCTGGTTTGTTTGTTTTTACTGAGAATTGGGTTTTTGAATGTTTGACTAAATTGGTTTATTGATTGTGCTTAGTTAGTTTTGTATCTATGTGTATAGCAAGTAAAACATTTCAATTTTATTCTCAGAGTGGCTAGAAAGGAGTATTATTGGTTCTCATGGCCACTCCCTTTAATAAGTAGTGCCTACAGTAGAATTATTGTATTTTTGACTATATTGGTAACTGAATTGGTTTATTGATTGGGCTAAGTTAGTTGTTCAAAATATGTGTATATGGGAGTGACTAGAAAGGAGTGACTTTGGTTCTCTTGGCCACTCCCTTTAATGGGAAGTGCCTAGTGTAGATTTACATATCAATAGTCTCCCTAAGCTTAAGTGAGACTTAATGGTCTGTGCTATAGACCTCCCAATTAGTTTTTAATGTTGGTAACTGAGTGCTTTGTTAGAATGGAAAAAAAAAAAAAAAAACAATATGATGGCTTTTACAAGTAAAGTAATTTTGAAAAAAAATAGAAGCCATTAAAAATGCCAAAAAGTGGTTTCTTAAAATAAACTTGTTTTCCTTGTCTTATAGCATTTGAAAGGAAATCATTTTTTTTTTTATTAGGAGGAAAAGAATGAGCTTTTATCCTATAATAGATTAATCTCTTAACATAACTAATAAACACCCATAAAAAATACCAAAACAATCAAGCAGAAATGGAGTATTGTACAATATATTATATTTTAAGGACTGATTTAACTTAGGGAGAGTAAGCATTTCCCATAATACTTTGCTGGTCTTACTTGCTGTTTACAAGCATAAATATATATTTGCATTTTATATGTTAATAAAAGCATGTTGAATATCCTCACCCTATGTCAAAAAGTTCTTGAAATTTGGGTTCTCACGGACACTCCTTTTAATAGGAAGAGCCTAGTGTAGAATTTACATATCTAAAGTCTCCCTTAGTTTAATTGGCCTTGCCTGAGTGAAGTACCAAAACTGAAGCTATTAAAAATGTTTAAGAAAGGTTTCTTAGAATAAATTTATTTTTCTATTTTTTTTTTTTTTTAGAGATTAAAGGATTTGAAGGCAATTTTTTTTTTTTTTTTTTTTAAAGGAGAACATTACATTTACATTGCATCCTAGATTAATTTCTTCACATAATAATTATTTCACATAAAACACCCTAACAAACAAAAAAAAAATGCAAATTCAGTGACAGAGGGTATTGTACAATAATGTATATTTTAAAGAATGATTTAACTTAGGGAGAGTATAAATTTCCCATAATACTTTGCTGGTCTTAGTTGCTGTTTACAAGCATAAATATATATTTGCATTCTATATGTTAATAAAAGCCTGTTCAGCATTCTCACCCTATGTCTAAAAAGTTGTAATAAAGAAATACAAACAAAAAAAATATTGTAAAGCTACAAAAAAAAAAAAAATGTGAGATATTTTCCCTGGCGGATTTTTGCATCAATCTGAGCAATCTGGTGGTTACTCTTTTGGATACACCAGGTGGTTTGTTTGACTTTTTTACTGAGAATTGGATTCTTGAATGTTTGACTAAATTAGTTTATTGATTGTGCTTAGTTAGTTTTGTAAATATGTGTATATGGAAGTGACTAGAAAGGAGTGACTTTGGTTCTCTTGGCCCCTCCCTTTTATAGGTAGTGCCTAGTGTAGAATTTACATATCAATAGTCTCCCTAAGCTTAAGTGAGACTTAATGGCCTGTATTATAGACCTTCAAACTAGCTGTTATTGTTGGCAACTGAGTGCTTTGTTAGAATGGAGAAAACAATTTAATGGTTTTTCCAAATAAAGTAATTTGGAAAGAAAAAAAAGAGGCCATGAAAAATGCCAAAAAAATGGTTTCATAAAGTTAACTTATTTTTCTGGTCTTCTAGCATTTGAAAATAATCATTTTTTATTAGGAGGAAAAGAATGAGCTCTTATTCTATAATAAAATAACTAATAAACATCCATAAAAAAACACCACCACAACAATCAAGAAGAAATTTTTAAGTTCTATGAGTTTGGAGTATCGTACACTATATTATATTTTAAAGACTGATTAAACTAAGGGAGAGTAAACATTTCCCATAATTCTTTGCTGGTCTTACTTGCTGTTTACAAGCATAAATATATATTTGCATTTTATATGTTAATAAAAGCATATTGAATATCCTCACCCTATGTCAAAAAGTTCTTGAAATTTCTCACAAAGATATCCTAATTTTTTCAGTGTTGGGGCTGTTTTTTATTTCTCTGAATTATGTGGGAATATGTGAGATAATCATTCTGAGCACATAGTGTTGGCTATTTGATTATTCTTAACTTAAATGTGAATATGGGAGTGTCTTTGATTCTCACGGCAACTCCCTTTAATAGGAAAAGCCTAGTGTAGAATTTGCATATCTAAAGTCTCCCTAAGCTTAAGTGAAACTTAATGGACTGGGTTATAGGCCTCCAAAATGATTATCTTCATTTGAATGGAAAGACTCATTAAATGGTTTTTCCTGAGTCAAGTTATTGGAAAATAAAAACTGGATTCTTGACGTAAACGTTTCGTTTTGTCCCGGTCTTAGGGAGGTGAAATATTTTGAAAGTGAACTTTTACTTAATAAATAAATAAAAAAGTCTACATTTCACAATAACTTAATTTCTTTACATCATTATTATGACCCGCCAAAAAACAAAAATCATACAATAAAGTATATTTGAAAGACTAATTAAACTTAGGGAGAGTATACATTTCCCATGATACTTTGCTGGTCCTAATTTCTCACCCTATGCCTAAAAAGTTCTTTAAATTTCTCACAAAGAAAGACATGTTTATGTATTTAAAATAATTAGGGATGGTCTTGGGGAATGTGTGAAATATCCTTTGTATGTATTTGTTTTATTCTGCGCACACAAAGTCACTCCTTTTGGATATACTGAGAAAGAAAAGATGTTTGACTAAATTAGCAATTAGTTAGTTGTTTATATAATTAGTTGTTGGAAAAAAAAAAAGGTCTCCCTAAGCGAAATGGACAGAGGTATATAGGTCTTGTTGGTGTTTCTAATTTCCTGATGTTTTCTAGAGCCTTTAGTTTCAAGAAAATTATCTAAAGGCCGTATTTTGGTCTATGACCTAAATACATAGAAAAAGATAAAAAGGTTTTGAAGACTACGATCACAAAAATATGTAGATTTTCTGTTATAGAAAACTTATATTTTTTTAATTCTGTTTTTTAGACTTGCAATAGAAATATTTACATGAACTCAATCTGTAAGGATATACTTTTTTAACAGTATATACAACACAAAAAAAAAAAACATATTAAGATGATTTGTAACCTTATTAAACTAAGGGATAGATTATATTTCCCATGATGCTTTGCTGTCATATTTTTTCCCCCATTCAACCATGAATAACTATTTGCATATTTTATGTAAATGAAGACTGCTGTATTGAGTATCCTCACCCTATGTTAAAAGACTTCTTAGAAGTAGTGTAGAAATTGTTTGCCCTACTCGTTAAGTTACAAATGCATTATTTAGATTTGTATTTTATTCTTTCTACTTTGTCTTGATAATCTATTTGCTGTTTACATTAAAGTATCTTAGCAACTTTACCATTCAGTTTTAACAAGCTTTTATTTTTACTATTTGTATCAAAGTTAGCTTTAATAATTTTTTTGTATTTAATAAAAGAATTTATGGAAGATATCCTTTGAATTTCTTATCAAATTTGAATCAAGATCTGTCTTTTCAAACTTAACACACAGTTTATGTTAAAACCTCACTGTTTCATTTTGCAGTTTTTGAAGTCCCCTTTTAACTTATGGTGAAAATAATAATTTCCCATGAGTCTTAGCAAAACTAATTTGCATGCTTGATTGATTTTTCAGTTGTGTGCATTATCTATGAGTTGAAACTTACTAGATAAAGAAAACATGTTTCTCATCAGACTGTATGGTGAAAATTCACCACTAGTTTATTTTCTTGGGTTTGATTACCTGTGCTGCTTATAGCATTTATGAAATGTTATAATGATTAGAAGAAGTAACCAGCTAAGTAGCTGCTTGTGGCTCAGCAAGCTAAGGCACTGCTGTTTGAAGATTTGTGTTTTGGGTTCGATTCCAAGCACTGCTTATGTTTTTTAAACAATTGTAATGGAATCTGAATGATAAAGCTATTAGAAGATTCAATCCTACAGTGTTGGCTGTGGTGGCTCAGAGAGATGATGCACTTGTTAATAGCTCATGGGGTCGTGGGTTCGAGTCTGGGTATCAGATGCACTTAATGATATAAGCAGTATGTGAACGGCCTTGTCGGATTGGGTAAATAGAGAGGGAGGAGGCAGGAGGGAGAGAAGAAGGGGTATGGGGTTGTAGAGAGAGAGGGGGGAGGAGGAAGGGTAGAGAGAGGGGGGAGGGAAATGCCTTTTTTGTACTATCTGTTGAATGATGATAAATTGTTCCCACAATTCAAAGAACATCAATTTGCATATTTTATGTAAATTAGGCTGAAAATCCTCACCCTAAGTTAAAAGACAGCTTAGAAATGTCGGTCAAACTGTTAGTAATTTTTTTTTTTTTTTTTTTTTTTAAAAAAATGTTTAGAAAAAGAGCTTGAACTTGCTGGGGAGGTGACACTGCCATGACAGCACGCTTTCAACATGGCCCACGGCCGAGGGTGCGCTGCCATGGCAACGGACAAGTTGCCCCATTGCCCACGACGGGGCACTCAGGCCGTGGGCGCGTCACCCCCGACGGTGTGATCAGGCCGTGGGCGCGCTGCGCCCACGGCCTGAGTGCACCGTCGGGGCGACGCGCCCACGACGGCACACTCAGGCCGTGAGCGCACCGTCGGGGGCGACGGCGCACTCAGGCTGTGGGCGCAGCGCGACCACGGGCTGGGCGCGCCCACGGGCTGAGAGCACCGTAGGGGCGACGCGCCCACGACGGCGCACTCAGGCCGTGGGCGCGTCACCCCCGACGGTGCGCTCAGGCCGTGGGCGCAGCGCGCCCACGGCCTGAGCGCGCCGTCGGGGTGTGCGACGCGCCCACGGCCTGAGTGCGCCGTCGTGGGCGCGTCGCCCCTACGGTGCACTCAGGCCGTGTGTGCGTCACCCCCGATGGTGCGCTCAGGCCGTGGGCGCAGCGCGCCCACGGTCTGAGCGCGCCGTGGGGGGCGACACGCCCACGGCCTGAGTGCACCGTCGGGGCGACGCGCCCACGACGGCGGACTCAGGCCGTGGGCGCGTCACCCCCGACGGTGCGCTCAGGCCGTGGGCGCACCGCCGGGGGTGACGTGCCCACGGTCTGAGTCCGCCGTCGTGGGCGCGTCGCCCCGACGGTGCACTCAGGCCGTGGGCGCGTCGCCCCCCACGGCGCGCTCAGACCGTGGGCGCGCAGCGCGCCCACGGCCTGAGCGCGCCGTCGGGGGCGACGCGCCCACGGCCTGAGTGCGCCGTCGGGGCGACGCGCCCACGACGGCGCACTCAGGCCGTGTGCGCGTCACCCCCGATGGTGCGCTCAGGCCGTGGGCGCAGCGCGCCCACGGTCTGAGCGCGCCGTGGGGGGCGACACGCCCACGGCCTGAGTGCACCGTCAGGGCGACGCGCCCACGACGGCGGACTCAGACCGTGGGCACGTCACCCCCGGCGGTGCGCTCAGGTCGTGGGCGCAGCGACGGCGCACTCAGGCGGTGGGCGCGTCACCCCCGACGGTGCGCTCAGACTGTGGGCGCAGCGCGCCCACGGTCTGAGCGCGCCGTCGGGGGCGACACGCCCACGGCCTGAGTGCACCGTCGGGGGCGACGCGCCCACGGCCTGAGTGCACCGTCGGGGCGACGCGCCCATGACGGCGCACTCAGGCCGTGGGCGCAGCGCGCCGTCGGGGGCAACGCGCCCACGGCCTGAGTGCACCGTCGGGGGCGATGGCGCACTCAGGCCGTGGGTGCGTCGCCCCCGACGGCACGCTCAGGCCGTGGGCGCGTCACGCTCAGGCCGTGGGCGCGTCGCCCCCGACGGCACGCTCAGACCATAGACGCGCCCACGGCCTGAGTGCGCCGTCGGGGAGATGTGCCCACAGCCTGAGCGCACCACGCCCACGGCCTGAGCGCACCATCGGGGGCACCGCGCTCAGGCCGTGGGCGCGGCGCCACCGACGGCGCACTCAGGCCGTGGGCGCGGCGCCCCAACGCCGCACTCAGGCTGTGGGCGCGTCGCCCCGACGCCGCACTCAGGCCGTGGGTGCGTCGCCCCCGACGGCACGCTCAGGCCGTGGGCGCAGCACGCTCAGGCCGTGGGTGCGGCGTGCTCAGGCCGTGGGCGCAGCACGCTCAGGCCGTGGGTGCGGCGTGCTCAGGCCGTGGGCGCGTCGCCCCAGATGGCGCCACGGCCGTGGACGCGTCTCGCTGACGGCGCGCCCAGGACACGCCACCATGATGGTGCCAGGGCCCAGGAAGCGTCGCGCCAATGGTACCAAGGCCCAGGACGTGCCACCCCAATGGCGCCAAGGCCCAGGATGTTCTGTGCCACTTAGGACTGACTTTAGCGCCATTAGGACAGCACAGAACAACCTGGGCCTTAGCGCCGTTGGGACGGAATGTCCTGGGCCTTGACGCTGTTGGGACGGAACGTCCTGGGCCTTAGCGCCGTTGGGACGGCACGTATTACTTTATCTCTTTTTTTCCAACCTCCCCAGCAACTTCAAGCTCTTCTTCAAAACGTTTAACTCAGTAATTTTTTTTTAAGAGTTAAATGAGCTTAAAGTTGCTGAGGAGTTGGGTGAGATAAAAGAGATAAAGTAATAGGTGCTGTCCTAACGGACTGAGTGCTGTTAGGTGGGCCTGTATTACATTATCTCTTTTTTTCCACCTCCCCAGTAACTTCAATCTCTTCTTCAAAACTTTTAACTCAGTAAAAAAAAATATTTAAAGAGTTAAAAGTTTTGAAGAGGAACTTAAAGTTGCTGGGGAGATAGGAGACAAAAAAAAGGCCCAGGATGTTCCAATCCAACAGCACTAAGGCCAAGAACATTCTGCCCCAATGGCGCTAAGGTCCATGAAGTTCTGTCCCAACAGTGCTAAGGCCCAGGGTGTTCTGTCCCAACAGCATTAAGGCTAAGGACGTTCTGTGCCATCCTAACAGAGCAAAAGTCTGTCCTGGGCAGCACGGAACGTCCTGGACCATAGCGCCATTGAAACAGAACGTCCTGGGCGCCGTTGGGACATCATGTCCTGGGACTTAGGGCCATTGACACTGAACGTCCTGGGCCTTAGCGCTGTTAGGACTACACTGATTACTTTATCTCTTTTTTTCCCATCTCCCCAGCAACATTAAACTCTTCTTCTAAAAAAAAAAATTACTGAGTTAAAAGTTTTAAAGAGGAATTTGAAGTTGCTGGGGAAAAAAAAAAAGAGATAAAGTAATACATGCCGTAAAAAGTCCATCCTGGGCGGCATGGAATGTGCTGGGCCTTAGTGCCGTTGGGACGGAATGTCCTGGGCCTTAGTGCCGTTGGGACGGAACGTCCTGAGCCTTAGCGCTGTTAGGACTACACTGATTACTTTATCTCTTTTTTTCCCACTTCCCCAGCAACTTCCAGCTCTTATTCAAAACTTTTTAAAAAATATATATATTTTTTTTACCAAGTTAAAAGTATTGAAGAAGAATTTGAAGTTGCTGGGGATCTGAGGAAAAAAAGAGATAAAGTAATACGTGCCATTCTAACAGCGCTAAGGTCCAGGACTTTCCGTCCCAATGGCACTAAGGTCGAGGACATTCCGTGCCATCTTAACAGCACTAAAGTCCATCCGTTCTGTTAAGATGGCACGGAATGTCCTCGACCTTAGTGCCATTGGGACGGAAAGTCCTGGACCTTAGCGTTGTTAGAATGGCACGTATTACTTTATCTCTTTTTGGGCAACTTAAAACTCTTTTTCAAAACTTTTAACTCTTTAAAAAAAAAAAAGTTTTGAAGAAGAGCTTGAAGTTGTTGGGGAGGTAGCAAGAAAAAATATATAAAGTAATATGTGCCATCCTAAATGTGCTAAGGCCCAGGATGTTCAATCCCAACAGCGCTAAGGCCCAGGACATTCCTTCCCAACAGCGCTAAGGCCCAGAACATTCTTTCCCAACGGCCCTAAGGCCCAGGATGTTCAATCCCAACAGCGCTAAGGCCCAGGACATTCCTTCCCAACAGCGCTAAGGCCCAGGAATTCTTTCCCAACGGCCCTAAGGCCCAGGACTTTCTGTCCCAATAGTGCTAAAGCTCAGGACGTTCCATGAAGTCCAAATGGTGCTAATGTCAATCCTAGGTGGCACGGAACGTCCTTGGCTTTAGCCCCATTAGAACTGCACGGAACGTCCTGGGAATTTCCTGAGTTTTTGCGCTGTTTGGACATCACTCAACATCCTGGGCTTTAGTGCGATTGGGATGGAAAGTCCTTGGCCTTAGTGCCGTTAGGACAGCATGGAATGTCCTGGGCCTTAGTGCAGTTAAGACATCACTGAACCTACTGGGCTTTAGCACAGCTAAGATGGCACAAAATGTTCTGGACTTTAGCGCTGTTAGGATGGAACAGAACAAATGGGTAAGACAATCTGTGCCATCCTAACAGTTCTAACACAGGGCGTTCTGTGCCATCCTAACTGCGCTTAAGCCCAGGACATTTTGTGACATCATAACGGCACAAAAGCCCAAAATGATGGAGAAACGTCCTTGGCTGTAGCACTGTTATGATGGCACAGAACAAACATGTAGGACTTCCATGCCGTTCTAACGGCACTAAAGCTCAGGATGTTCCATGCCATCCTAACGGCGCTAAAGCCCACAACGGACTACGTTAGGACGGCACGGAATGTCTTGGACTGTAGCACCGTTTGGATTGCACAGAATGAGTGGGTAGGATGTTCCATGCCGTCCTAACGGTGCTAAAGTTCAGGGCATTCAGTGCCATCCTAACGGCGCTAAAGCTCAGGACGTTCCATGCCATACTAACGGCACTAAAGCCTAGGATGTTCCATGTCATCATAATGGCACTAAAGTCTAGGCTTTAGTGATGTTAGGACAGCATGGAACGTCCTGAGCTTTAGTGCCAATAGGACGGTATGGAACGTCATGGGCTTTAGCGCTGTTAGGAGGGCACTGAACGTCCTGGGCTTTAGCATTGTTAGGATGGCACGGAAAGCCCTGGGCTTTGGCACCATTAGGAGAGCACAGAACAAACAGGTAAGACATTCCATGGCATCCTAACAGCAATAAAGCCCAGGACTTTCCATGCTATCCTAACAATGTTAAGGTCCAGGACGGAAAGTCCTGGGCTTCAGCACTTTTAGGATGGCAATAAACAAATGTGTAAGATGTTCCATGCCTTAATTACAGCGCTAAAACCCAGGACATTCCTTGCCGTCCTAATGGCACTAAAACCCAGGATGTTCCATGCAGTCCTAATGGCGCCATTAGGATGGCACAAAACATCTTGGCTTTAGCACCATTAGGACGGCATGGAACATCTTACCCGTTTGGCTGTCCTGAAACCTTAGCCGCTTCCCATATGGAAATACGGGCTGGAGGGCATGCTTAGTGTTATAGGCACTCCCCCCTGAGCCGATCCTATCATTGCAATCACGTGATCGCACAAACAATTGCATGATTTACATTTTTACTCATTTATTTTCATCAGAACTTTGTTCCGATGTAGACAGATGAGTCCTGGCAAGGAGGAGTTAAGTTTAGCCCCTTCCCGCCGTTAGGACATTCCATGCCGTTAGGACGTTCCATGCTGGGCTTTAGCCCCGTTAGGAAGACATGGATGTCCTAGCAGTTTGGCTGTCCTAAAACCTGAGGGTAATACTTTCTATGCCTTCCCAGCTAGGTGATACACCTTTACCTGTACCAAACACAACTCCCAAAATAAAGACTCAGACACCAGTTATGGGTGAAAAACCCTTCACCGCCGGGGTCAGGGTTTGCATTTATTTAACAAATAATAACAGTTTTTATTAACATTTTTATTAATAACAAAATATTTCACACAACTGGTTATCTGTTTGTGGCTGTCTGTCGCTCTTACATTTTTGATGTGCAAACTGATGATTGGAGGAAAGTTTATATAAATAAAGAAGCATGAATGTGTGTACCACATGAGGGTGGGCCTAGGGACAGAATAACATGAAAGTCAATCCTAACATTAGCGCTAGAGAGACAACCAATGCAAGGGAAGTAAGAGAGAAGTGTAAAGAAATAAGGGCTGGGCATGTGTCTAGGCATCAGTATAGGTGTGTACTTAAACATCTGCTCACATATCAAAGTATCTGTCTGGTATCTGTGAGGCTTATATCTAGATAGGACATGAGTCGTCTGCACACCCAGGAGTTTATACACGTGTATATTGTGCATGAGCAGTAACAGATGTGTCAGTAAGTAAAGTTAGTATCTGTCTGGTATCTGTGAGGCTTATATCTAGATAGGTCATGAGTCGTCTGCACACCCAGGAGTTTATACACGTGTATATTGTGCATGAGCAGGAACAGATGTGTCAGTAAGTAAAGTTAGCTTCTGTCTGGTATCTGTGAGGCTTATATCTAGATAGGACATTAGTCTGCACACCCAGGAGTTTATACACGTGTATATTGTGCATGAGCAGTAACATATGTGTCAGTAAGTAAAGTTAGCTTCTGTCTGGTATCTGTGAGGCTTATATCTAGATAGGACAAGAGTCGTCTGCACACCCAGGAGTTTATACACATGTATATTGGGCATGAGCAGTAACAGATGTGTCAGTACGTAAAGTTAGTATCTGTCTGGTATCTGTGAGGCTTATATCTAGATAGGGCATGAGTCGTCTGCACACCCAGGAGTTTATACACGTGTATATTGTGCATGAGCAGTAACAGATGTGTCAGTAAGTAAAGTTAGTATCTGTCTGGTATCTGTGAGGCTTATATCTAGATAGGACATTAGTCTGCACACCCAGGAGTTTATACACGTGTATATTGTGCATGAGCAGTAACATATGTGTCAGTAAGTAAAGTTAGCTTCTGTCTGGTATCTGTGAGGCTTATATCTAGATAGGACATTAGTCTGCAACACCAGGAGTTTATACAGGTGTATATTGTGCATGAGCAGTAACAGATGTGTCAGTAAGTAAAGTTAGTATCTGTCTGGTATCTGTGAGGCTTATATCTAGATAGGACATGAGTCGTCTGCACACCCAGGAGTTTATATACGTGTATATTGTGCATAAGCAGATGTGTCAGTAAGTAAAGTTAGTATCTGTCTGGTATCTGTAAGGCTTATATCTAGATAGGACATTAGTCTGCACACCCAGGAGTTTATACACGTGTATATTGTGCATGAGCAGTAACAGATGTGTCAGTAAGTAAAGTTAGTATCTGTCTGGTATCTGTGAGGCTTATATCTAGATAGGACATTAGTCTGCACACCCAGGAGTTTATACACGTGTATATTGTGCATGAGCAGTGACAGATGTGTCAGTAAGTAAAGTTAGTATCTGTCAGGTATCTGTGAGGCTTATATCTAGATAGGACATTAGTCTGCACACCCAGGAGTTTATACACGTGTATATTGTGCATGAGCAGTAACAGATGTGTCAGTAAGTAAAGTTAGTATCTGTCTGGTATCTGTGAGGCTTATAGCTAGATAGGACATTAGTCTGCACACCCAGGAGTTTATACACGTGTATATTGTGCATGAGCAGTAACAGATGTGTCAGTAAGTAAAGTTAGTATCTGTCTGGTATCTGTGAGGCTTATATCTAGATAGGACATGAGTCTGCACACCCAGGAGTTTATACACGTGTATATTGTGCATGAGCAGTAACAGATGTGTCAGTAAGTAAAGTGAGTATCTGTCTGGTATCTGTGAGGCTTATATCTAGATAGGACATTAGTCTGCACACCCAGGAGTTTATACACGTGTATATTGTGCATGAGCTGTAACAGATGTGTCAGTAAGTAAAGTTAGCTTCTGTCTGGTATCTGTGAGGCTTATATCTAGATAGATCAAGAGTCTGCACACCCAGGAGTTTATACACGTGTATATTGTGCATGAGCAGTAACAGAAGTGTCAGTAAGTAAAGTTAGTATCTGTCTGGTATCTGTGAGGTTTATATCTAGATAGGACATTAGTCTGCACACCCAGGAGTTTATACACGTGTATATTGTGCATGAGCAGTAACAGAAGTGTCAGTAAGTAAAGTTAGTATCTGTCTGGTATCTGTGAGGTTTATATCTAGATAGGACAAGAGTCGTCTGCACACCCAGGAGTTTATACACGTGTATATTGTGCATGAGCAGTAACAGATGTGTCAGTAAGTAAAGTTAGTATCTGTCTGGTATCTGTGAGGTTTATATCTAGATAGGACATGAGTCGTCTGCACACCCAGGAGTTTATACACGTGTATATTGTGCATGAGCAGTGACAGATGTGTCAGTAAGTAAAGTTAGTATCTGTCTGGTATCTGTGAGGCTTATATCTAGATAGGACAAGAGTCGTCTGCACACCCAGGAGTTTATACACGTGTATATTGTGCATGAGTAGTAACAGATCTGTCAGTAAGTAAAGTTAGCTTCTGTCTGGTATCTGTGAGGTTTATATCTAGATAGGACAAGAGTCGTCTGCACACCCAGGAGTTTATACACGTGTATATTGTGCATGAGCAGGAACAGATGTGTCAGTAAGTAAAGTTAGCTTCTGTCTGGTATCTGTGAGTCTTATATCTAGATAGGACATTAGTCTGCACACCCAGGAGTTTATACACGTGTATATTGTGCATGAGCAGTAACAGATGTGTCAGTAAGTAAAGTGAGTATCTGTCTGGTATCTGTGAGGCTTATATCTAGATAGGGCATGAGTCGTCTGCACACCCAGGAGTTTATACACATGTATATTGTGCATGAGCAGTAACAGATGTGTCAGTAAGTAAAGTTAGTATCTGTCTGGTATCTGTGAGGCTTATATCTAGATAGGACAAGAGTCTGCACACCCAGGAGTTTATACACGTGTATATTGTGCATGAGCAGTAACAGATGTGTCAGTAAGTAAAGTTAGTATCTGTCTGGTATCTGTGAGGTTTATATCTAGATAGGACATGAGTGGTCTGCACACCCAGGAGTTTATACACGTGTATATTGTGCATGAGCAGTAACAGATGTGTCAGTAAGTAAAGTTAGTATCTGTCTGGTATCTGTGAGGCTTATATCTAGATAGGACAAGAGTCGTCTGCTCACCCAGGAGTTTATACACGTGTATATTGTGCATGAGCAGTAACAGATGTGTCAGTAAGTAAAGTTAGCTTCTGTCTGGTATCTGTGAGGCTTATATCTAGATAGGACATTAGTCTGCACACCAAGGAGTTTATACAGGTGTATATTGTGCATGAGCAGTAACAGACGTGTCAGTAAGTAAAGTTAGCTTCAGTCTGGTATCTGCGAGGCTTATATCTAGATAGGACAACAGTCGTCTGCACACCCAGGAGTCTATACACGTGTATATTGTGCATGAGCAGTGACAGATGTGTCAGTAATTAAAGTTAGTATCTGTCTGGTATCTGTGAGGCTTATATCTAGATAGGACAAGAGTTGTCTGCTCACCCAGGAGTTTATACACGTGTATATTGTGCATGAGCAGTAACAGATGTGTCAGTAAGTAAAGTTAGTATCTGTCTGGTATCTGTGAGGTTTATATCTAGATAAGACATTAGTCTGCACACCCAGGAGTTTATACACGTGTATCTTGTGCATGAGCAGTAACAGATGTGTCAGTAAGTAAAGTTAGCTTCTGTCTGGTATCTGTGAGGCTTATATCTAGATAGGACATTAGTCTGCACACCCAGGAGTTTGTACACGTGTATATTGTGCATGAGCAGTAACAAATGTGTCAGTAAGTAAAGTTAGTATCTGTCTGGTATCTGTGAGGCTTATATCTAGATAGGACATGAGTCTGCACACCCAGGAGTTTATACACGTGTATATTGTGCATGAGCAGATGTGTCAGTAAGTAAAGTTAGTATCTGTCTGGTATCTGTGAGGCTTATATCTAGATAGGACATGAGTTGTCTGCACACCCAGGAGTTTATACACGTGTATATTGTGCATGAGCAGTAACAGATGTGTCAGTAAGTAAAGTTAGTATCTGTCTGGTATTTGTGAGGCTTATATCTAGATAGGACAAGAGTCGTCTGCACACCCAGGAGTTTATACACGTGTATATTGTGCATGAGCAGTAACAGATGTGTCAGTAAGTAAAGTTAGTATCTGTCTGGTATCTGTGAGGCTTATATCTAGATAGGACAAGAGTCGTCTGCTCACCCAGGAGTTTATAGACGTGTATATAGTGCATGAGCAGTAACTGATGTGTCAGTAAGTAAAGTTCGCTTCTGTCTGGTATCTGTGAGGCTTATATCTAGATAAGACATGAGTCTGCACACCCAGGAGTTTATACACGTGTATATTGTGCATGAGCTGTAACAGATTTGTCAGTAAGTAAAGTTAGCTTCTGTCTGGTATCTGTGAGGCTTATATCTAGATAGGACATTAGTCTGCACACCCAGGAGTTTATACACGTGTATATTGTGCATGAGCAGTAACAGATGTGTCAGTAAGTAAAGTTAGCTTCTGTCTGGTATCTGTGAGGCTTATATCTAGATAGGACATTAGTCTGCACAACCAGGAGTTTATATACGTGTATATTGTGCATGAGCAGTAACAGATGTGTCAGTAAGTAAAGTTAGTATCTGTCTGGTATCTGTGAGGCTTATATCTAGATAGGACATTAGTCTGCACACCCAGGAGTTTATACACGTGTATATTGTGCATGAGCAGTAACAAATGTGTCAGTAAGTAAGGTTAGCTTCTGTCTGGTATCTGTGAGGCTTATATCTAGATAGGACATGAGTCTGCACACCCAGGAGTTTATACACGTGTATATTGTGCATTAGCAGATGTGTCAGTAAGTAAAGTTAGCTTCTGTCTGGTATCTGTGAGGCTTATATCTAGATAGGACATTAGTCTGCACACCCAGGAGTTTATACACGTGTATATTGTGCATGAGCAGTGACAGATGTGTCAGTAAGTAAAGTTAGTATCTGTCTGGTATCTGTGAGGCTTATATCTAGATAAGACATTGGTCTGCACACCCAGGAGTTTATACACGTGTATATTGTGCATGAGCAGTAACAGATGTGTCAGTAAGTAAAGTTAGTATCTGTCTGGTATCTGTGAGGTTTATATCTAGATAGGACATGAGTCTGCACACCCAGGAGTTTATACACGTGTATATTGTGCATGAGCAGATGTGTCAGTAAGTAAAGTTAGCTTCTGTCTGGTATCTGTGAGGCTTATATCTTGATAGGACAAGAGTCTGCACACCCAGGAGTTTATATACGTGTATATTGTGCATGAGTAGTAACAGATCTGTCAGTAAGTAAAGTTAGTATCTGTCTGGTATCTGTGAGGCTTATATCTAGATAGGACAAGAGTCGTCTGCTCACCCAGGAGTTTATAGACGTGTATATAGTGCATGAGCAGTAACTGATGTGTCAGTAAGTAAAGTTCGCTTCTGTCTGGTATCTGTGAGGCTTATATCTAGATAAGACATGAGTCTGCACACCCAGGAGTTTATACACGTGTATATTGTGCATGAGCTGTAACAGATTTGTCAGTAAGTAAAGTTAGCTTCTGTCTGGTATCTGTGAGGCTTATATCTAGATAGGACATTAGTCTGCACACCCAGGAGTTTATACACGTGTATATTGTGCATGAGCAGTAACAGATGTGTCAGTAAGTAAAGTTAGCTTCTGTCTGGTATCTGTGAGGCTTATATCTAGATAGGACATTAGTCTGCACAACCAGGAGTTTATATACGTGTATATTGTGCATGAGCAGTAACAGATGTGTCAGTAAGTAAAGTTAGTATCTGTCTGGTATCTGTGAGGCTTATATCTAGATAAGACATGAGTCTGCACACCCAGGAGTTTATACACGTGTATATTGTGCATGAGCTGTAACAGATTTGTCAGTAAGTAAAGTTAGCTTCTGTCTGGTATCTGTGAGGCTTATATCTAGATAGGACATTAGTCTGCACACCCAGGAGTTTATACACGTGTATATTGTGCATGAGCAGTAACAGATGTGTCAGTAAGTAAAGTTAGCTTCTGTCTGGTATCTGTGAGGCTTATATCTAGATAGGACATTAGTCTGCACAACCAGGAGTTTATATACGTGTATATTGTGCATGAGCAGTAACAGATGTGTCAGTAAGTAAAGTTAGTATCTGTCTGGTATCTGTGAGGCTTATATCTAGATAGGACATTAGTCTGCACACCCAGGAGTTTATACACGTGTATATTGTGCATGAGCAGTAACAAATGTGTCAGTAAGTAAGGTTAGCTTCTGTCTGGTATCTGTGAGGCTTATATCTAGATAGGACATGAGTCTGCACACCCAGGAGTTTATACACGTGTATATTGTGCATTAGCAGATGTGTCAGTAAGTAAAGTTAGCTTCTGTCTGGTATCTGTGAGGCTTATATCTAGATAGGACATTAGTCTGCACACCCAGGAGTTTATACACGTGTATATTGTGCATGAGCAGTGACAGATGTGTCAGTAAGTAAAGTTAGTATCTGTCTGGTATCTGTGAGGCTTATATCTAGATAAGACATTGGTCTGCACACCCAGGAGTTTATACACGTGTATATTGTGCATGAGCAGTAACAGATGTGTCAGTAAGTAAAGTTAGTATCTGTCTGGTATCTGTGAGGTTTATATCTAGATAGGACATGAGTCTGCACACCCAGGAGTTTATACACGTGTATATTGTGCATGAGCAGATGTGTCAGTAAGTAAAGTTAGCTTCTGTCTGGTATCTGTGAGGCTTATATCTTGATAGGACAAGAGTCTGCACACCCAGGAGTTTATATACGTGTATATTGTGCATGAGTAGTAACAGATCTGTCAGTAAGTAAAGTTAGTATCTGTCTGGTATCTGTGAGGCTTATATCTAGATAGGACAAGAGTCGTCTGCTCACCCAGGAGTTTATAGACGTGTATATAGTGCATGAGCAGTAACTGATGTGTCAGTAAGTAAAGTTCGCTTCTGTCTGGTATCTGTGAGGCTTATATCTAGATAAGACATGAGTCTGCACACCCAGGAGTTTATACACGTGTATATTGTGCATGAGCTGTAACAGATTTGTCAGTAAGTAAAGTTAGCTTCTGTCTGGTATCTGTGAGGCTTATATCTAGATAGGACATTAGTCTGCACACCCAGGAGTTTATACACGTGTATATTGTGCATGAGCAGTAACAGATGTGTCAGTAAGTAAAGTTAGCTTCTGTCTGGTATCTGTGAGGCTTATATCTAGATAGGACATTAGTCTGCACAACCAGGAGTTTATATACGTGTATATTGTGCATGAGCAGTAACAGATGTGTCAGTAAGTAAAGTTAGTATCTGTCTGGTATCTGTGAGGCTTATATCTAGATAGGACATGAGTCTGCACACCCAGGAGTTTATACACGTGTATATTGTGCATGAGCAGTAACATATGTGTCAGTAAGTAAAGTTAGTATCTGTCTGGTATCTGTGAGGCTTATATCTAGATAGGACATGAGTCTGCACACCCAGGAGTTTATACACGTGTATATTGTGCATTAGCAGATGTGTCAGTAAGTAAAGTTAGCTTCTGTCTGGTATCTGTGAGGCTTATATCTAGATAGGACATTAGTCTGCACACCCAGGAGTTTATACACGTGTATATTGTGCATGAGCAGTGACAGATGTGTCAGTAAGTAAAGTTAGTATCTGTCTGGTATCTGTGAGGCTTATATCTAGATAAGACATTGGTCTGCACACCCAGGAGTTTATACACGTGTATATTGTGCATGAGCAGTAACAGATGTGTCAGTAAGTAAAGTTAGTATCTGTCTGGTATCTGTGAGGTTTATATCTAGATAGGACATGAGTCTGCACACCCAGGAGTTTATACACGTGTATATTGTGCATGAGCAGATGTGTCAGTAAGTAAAGTTAGCTTCTGTCTGGTATCTGTGAGGCTTATATCTTGATAGGACAAGAGTCTGCACACCCAGGAGTTTATATACGTGTATATTGTGCATGAGTAGTAACAGATCTGTCAGTAAGTAAAGTTAGTATCTGTCTGGTATCTGTGAGGCTTATATCTAGATAGGACATTAGTCTGCACACCCAGGAGTTTATACACGTGTATATTGTGCATGAGCAGTAACATATGTGTCAGTAAGTAAAGTTAGCTTCTGTCTGGTATCTGTGAGGCTTATATCTAGATAGGACAAGAGTCGTCTGCACACCCAGGAGTTTATACACATGTATATTGTGCATGAGCAGTAACAGATGTGTCAGTACGTAAAGTTAGTATCTGTCTGGTATCTGTGAGGCTTATATCTAGATAGGGCATGAGTCGTCTGCACACCCAGGAGTTTATACACGTGTATATTGTGCATGAGCAGTAACAGATGTGTCAGTAAGTAAAGTTAGCATCTCTCTGGTATCTGTGAGGCTTATATCTAGATAGGACATGAGTCGTCTGCACACCCAGGAGTTTATACACGTGTATATTGTGCATGAGCAGTAACAGATGTGTCAGTAAGTAAAGTTAGTATCTGTCTGGTATCTGTGAGGCTTATATCTAGATAGGACATTAGTCTGCACACCCAGGAGTTTATACACGTGTATATTGTGCATGAGCAGTAACATATGTGTCAGTAAGTAAAGTTAGCTTCTGTCTGGTATCTGTGAGGCTTATATCTAGATAGGAGTTTATACACGTGTATATTGTGCATGAGCAGTAACAGATGTGTCAGTAAGTAAAGTTAGCATCTGTCTGGTATCTATGAGGCTTATATCTAGATAGGACATGAGTCGTCTGCACACCCAGGAGTTTATAAACGTGTATATTGTGCATGAGCAGTAACAGATGTGTCAGTAAGTAAAGTTAGTATCTGTCTGGTATCTGTGAGGCTTATATCTAGATAGGACATTAGTCTGCACACCCAGGAGTTTATACAGGTGTATATTGTGCATGAGCAGTAACAGACGTGTCAGTAAGTAAAGTTAGCTTCAGTCTGGTATCTGTGAGGCTTATATCTAGATAGGACATGAGTCGTCTGCACACCCAGGAGTCTATACACGTGTATATTGTGCATGAGCAGTGACAGATGTGTCAGTAATTAAAGTTAGTATCTGTCTGGTATCTGTGAGGCTTATATCTAGATAGGACATGAGTCGTCTGCATACCCAGGAGTTTATACACGTGTATATTGTGCATGAGCAGTGACAGATGTGTCAGTAAGTAAAGTTAGTATCTGTCTGGTATCTGTGAGGTTTATATCTAGATAGGACATTAGTCTGCTCACCCAGGAGTTTATACACGTGTATATTGTGCATGAGCAGATGTGTCAGTAAGTAAAGTTAGTATCTGTCTGGTATCTGTGAGGCTTATATCTAGATAGGACATGAGTTGTCTGCACACCCAGGAGTTTATACACGTCTATATTGTGCATGAGCAGTAACAGATGTGTCAGTAAGTAAAGTTAGCATCTCTCTGGTATCTGTGAGGCTTATATCTAGATAGGACATGAGTCTGCACACCCAGGAGTTTATACACGTGTATATTGTGCATGAGCAGTAACAGATGTGTCAGTAAGTAAAGTTAGTATCTGTCTGGTATCTGTGAGGCTTATATCTAGATAGGACATTAGTCTGCACACCCAGGAGTTTATACACGTGTATATTGTGCATGAGCAGTAACAGATGTGTCAGTAAGTAAAGTTAGCTTCTGTCTGGTATCTGTGAGGCTTATATCTAGATAGGACAAGAGTCGTCTGCACACCCAGGAGTTTATACACATGTATATTGTGCATGAGCAGTAACAGATGTGTCAGTACGTAAAGTTAGTATCTGTCTGGTATCTGTGAGGCTTATATCTAGATAGGGCATGAGTCGTCTGCACACCCAGGAGTTTATACACGTGTATATTGTGCATGAGCACTAACAGATGTGTCAGTAAGTAAAGTTAGCTTCTGTCTGGTATCTGTGAGGCTTATATCTAGATAGGACAAGAGTCGTCTGCACACCCAGGAGTTTATACACATGTATATTGTGCATGAGCAGTAACAGATGTGTCAGTACGTAAAGTTAGTATCTGTCTGGTATCTGTGAGGCTTATATCTAGATAGGGCATGAGTCGTCTGCACACCCAGGAGTTTATACACGTGTATATTGTGCATGAGCACTAACAGATGTGTCAGTAAGTAAAGTTAGCTTCTGTCTGGTATCTGTGAGTCTTATATCTAGATAGGACATTAGTCTGCACACCCAGGAGTTTATACACGTGTATATTGTGCATGAGCAGTAACAGAAGCTAACTTTACTTACTGAAACATCTGTCTGGTATCTGTGAGTCTTATATCTAGATAGGACAAGAGTCTGCACACCCAGGAGTTTATACACGTGTATATTGTGCATGAGCAGTAACAGATGTGTCAGTAAGTAAAGTTAGCTTCTGTCTGGTATCTGTGAGGCTTATATCTAGATAGGACATGGATCGTCTGCACACCCAGGAGTTTATACACGTGTATATTGTGCATGAGCAGTAACAGATGTGTCAGTAAGTAAAGTTAGTATCTGTCTGGTATCTGTGAGGCTTATATCTAGATAGGGCATGAGTCGTCTGCACACCCAGGAGTTTATACACGTGTATATTGTGCATGAGCAGTAACAGATGTGTCATTAAGTAAAGTTAGTATCTGTCTGGTATCTGTGAGGCTTATATCTAGATAGGACATGAGTCTGCACACCCAGGAGTTTATACACGTGTATCTTGTGCGTGAGCAGTAACAGATGTATCAGCAGGACCGTCTTTAACACAGGGCAAATGGGGCAGCTGCCCTGGGCCCAGTCTTTGTTGAGGGGCCCAAGAGTCTAAAAAAAAAAAAAAAAAAAAAAATATTTTTTTTTTAGTTCATGCCAGACAGCTGATTTCATGTGACATGGAGGACACACACAGTCAGTCCTAATATTGTCACAGTCAAAAGTTCTCTGCTTATATTTATTTGTGAGAAACTGTGCCAGACAGTGCCAATGTCATGTGACATTCCAAGATAGTGCCATGTGCTGTTTTAGATGTGCACTGCGCAGCACTGAATGCTAAGCCCTAACTAGGCATCCAGTCAATCCCACTGCATCAGAAAAGGTCCTGCTGGGGTTACTACTGTCACCAGGTCACTGCTCTGGTGGTAGGGATTGTTTCTGGGTAGGGCTCACTATAGGCGCATGCAGCAGAAAGCTGGAGTGGCAGGCACGTGAGGATTTGAGCATCTGTGCAGCTGCACACACTGCTCTCTTCAGTCTTGAGGCTGTGTGACTTGTCTGTATCCATGCAGCCTTGGGCAGACAGCATCCAGTCTGCTGGTCCCCTTAGCCCTGCTCTTTCTGCTGTGGCTCTAAGATCAACTAACTGAAGTTTGTTAGGAAAACAGTGCTTTGTAGAAAGGTGTCAGTGGGAAGAATAAGTGAGTGTACACATGTCCCTCCCCCATGCAGCATTGTCTAGTGCAGGATGAGAGGGAACTTGTTCCTAGCAAAGTAGTGACATGTGCTGCTGTGGCTGATGTATAGTGTCATGCTGATACTTCACACATGAGTCGTCTGCACACCCAGGAGTTTATACACGTGTATATTGTGCATGAGCAGTAACAGATGTGTCAGTAAGTAAAGTTAGTATCTGTCTGGTATCTGTGAGGCTTATATCTAGATAGGACATTAGTCTGCACACCCAGGAGTTTATACACGTGTATATTGTGCATGAGCAGTAACAGATGTGTCAGTAAGTAAAGTTAGCTTCTGTCTGGTATCTGTGAGTCTTATATCTAGATAGGACAAGAGTCGTCTGCACACCCAGGAGTTTATACACGTGTATATTGTGCATGAGCAGTAACAGATGTGTCAGTAAGTAAAGTTAGCTTCTGTCTGGTATCTGTGAGGCTTATATCTAGATAGGACATGAGTCTGCACACCCAGGAGTCTATACACGTGTATATTGTGCATGAGCAGTAACAGATGTGTCAGTAAGTAAAGTTAGTATCTGTCTGGTATCTGTGAGGCTTATATCTAGATAGGACAAGAGTCTGCACACCCAGGAGTTTATACACGTGTATATTGTGCATGAGCAGTAACAGATGTGTCAGTAAGTAAAGTTAGCTTCTGTCTGGTATCTGTGAGGCTTATATCTAGATAGGACATGGATCGTCTGCACACCCAGGAGTTTATACACGTGTATATTGTGCATGAGCAGTAACAGATGTGTCAGTAAGTAAAGTTAGTATCTGTCTGGTATCTGTGAGGCTTATATCTAGATAGGGCATGAGTCGTCTGCACACCCAGGAGTTTATACACGTGTATATTGTGCATGAGCAGTAACAGATGTGTCATTAAGTAAAGTTAGTATCTGTCTGGTATCTGTGAGGCTTATATCTAGATAGGACATGAGTCTGCACACCCAGGAGTTTATACATGTGTATATTGTGCGTGAGCAGTAACAGATGTATCAGCAGGACCATCTTTAACACAGGGCAAATGGGGCAGCTGCCCTGGGCCCAGTCTTTGTTGAGGGGCCCAAGAGTCTAAAAAAAAAAAAAAATAATAAAATTTTTTTTTTTAGTTCATGCCAGACAGCTGATTTCATGTGACATGGAGGACACACACAGTCAGTCCTAATATTGTCACAGTCAAAAGTTCTCTGCTTATATTTATTTGTGAGAAACTGTGCCAGACAGTGCCGATGTCATGTGACATTCCAAGCTAGTGCCATGTGCTGTTTTAGATGTGCACTGCGCAGCACTGAATGCTAAGCCCTAACTAGGCATCCAGTCAATCCCACTGCATCAGAAAAGGTCCTGCTGGGGTTACTACTGTCACCAGGTCACTGCTCTGGTGGTAGGGATTGTTTCTGGGTAGGGCTCACTATAGGCGCATGCAGCAGAAAGCTGGAGTGGCAGGCACGTGAGGATTTGAGCATCTGTGCAGCTGCACACACTGCTCTCTTCAGTCTTGAGGCTGTGTGACTTGTCTGTATCCATGCAGCCTTGGGCAGACAGCATCCAGTCTGCTGGTCCCCTTAGCCCTGCTCTTTCTGCTGTGGCTCTAAGATCAACTAACTGAAGTTTGTTAGGAAAACAGTGCTTTGTAGAAAGGTGTCAGTGGGAAGAATAAGTGAGTGTACACATGTCCCTCCCCCATGCAGCATTGTCTAGTGCAGGATGAGAGGGAACTTGTTCCTAGCAAAGTAGTGACATGTGCTGCTGTGGCTGATGTATAGTGTCATGCTGATACTTCACACATGAGTCGTCTGCACACCCAGGAGTTTATACACGTGTATATTGTGCATGAGCAGTAACAGATGTGTCAGTAAGTAAAGTTAGTATCTGTCTGGTATCTGTGAGGCTTATATCTAGATAGGACATTAGTCTGCACACCCAGGAGTTTATACACGTGTATATTGTGCATGAGCAGTAACAGATGTGTCAGTAAGTAAAGTTAGCTTCTGTCTGGTATCTGTGAGTCTTATATCTAGATAGGACAAGAGTCGTCTGCACACCCAGGAGTTTATACACGTGTATATTGTGCATGAGCAGTAACAGATGTGTCAGTAAGTAAAGTTAGCTTCTGTCTGGTATCTGTGAGGCTTATATCTAGATAGGACATGAGTCTGCACACCCAGGAGTCTATACACGTGTATATTGTGCATGAGCAGTAACAGATGTGTCAGTAAGTAAAGTTAGTATCTGTCTGGTATCTGTGAGGCTTATATCTAGATAGGACATGAGTCGTCTGCACACACCCATGAGTTTATATACGTGAATATTGTGCATGAGCAGTAACAGATGTGTCAGTAAGTAAAGTTAGCTTCTGTCTGGGGTACTAGATCAGGCACCTGTTTAACTGATTTAAATTATGCCGCTTTATTCATTACTGCATTAACATTAGTTGAAATCATATTTTAGGCATAAATGTTTATCCTAAGTTTAACTGAAAGTTTTAACAGCACTGGGTGCAAGTGGAAGCTAAGGGGGAGACCATTAGAGTAACCTGTGACTGGTGGGGTTACAGATGTTTATTTGGCTCTGGGTAACAGCATCATTTGAACCATCAATGTTTGTTTGTTTCAAAGCACAAGTTCAGGTACGTGTCTGGTTATGAGTCTGCAAACGAGTGTGAGCATGATGTGTGTATACGTCTATTTGTATGGGCACGTGTCTGTACATGTATGAGTCTGGTGTATGTGTCTAGTAATAACACTGTGCATGGTTGTGAGCATGAGATAGGGTATGTGCATGGTTGTGAGCATGGGATAGGGTATGTGCATGGTTGTGAGCATGAGATAGGGTATGTGCATGGTTGTGAGCATGAGTTAGGGTAGGTGCATGGTTGTGGGCATGAGTTACGGTATGTGCATGGTTGTGAGCAAAAGTTAGTTATGTGCATAGTTGTGAGCATGCATTAGGGTATGTGCATGGTTGTGAGCATGAGTTAGGGTATGTGCATGTTTGTGAGCATGAGTTCTGGTATGTGCATGTTTGTGAGCATGTGTTAGGGTATGTGCATGGTTGTGAGCATGGGATAGGGTATGTGCATGGTTGTGAGCATGAGATAGGGTATGTGCATGGTTGTGGGCATGAGTTAGGGTAGGTGCATGGTTGTGGGCATGAGTTACGGTATGTGCATGGTTGTGAGCAAAAGTTAGTTATGTGCATAGTTGTGAGCATGCGTTAGGGTATGTGCATGGTTGTGAGCATGAGTTCTGGTATGTGCATGTTTGTGAGCATGAGTTCTGGTATGTGCATGTTTGTGAGCATGAGTTCTGGTATGTGCATGTTTGTGAGCATGTGTTAGGGTATGTGCATGGTTGTGAGCATGCGTTAGGGTATGTGCATGGTTGTGAGCATGAGTTAGGGTATGTGCATGACTGTGACCATGAGTTAGGGTATGTGTATGGTTGGGAACATGAGTTAAGGTATGTGCATGATTGTGAGTATGAGTTAGGGTATAAGCATGAGTTAGGGTATGTACATGGTTGTGTGCATGAGATGGGGTATGTGCATGGTTGTGAGCATGAGTTAGGGTATGTGCATGGTTGTGAACATGAGTTAGGGTATGTGAATGGTTGAATTAGGGTACGTGCATGGTTGTGAGCATAAGTTAAGGTACGTGCATGGTTGTGAGCGTAAGTTAAGGTATGTGCATGTTTGTGAGCATGAGTTAAGGTATGTGCATGGTTGTGAGCTTGAGTTAGGGTGCGTGCATGGTTTTGAGCATGAGTTAGGGTATGTGAATGGCTGTGAGCATGAGATAGGGTATGTGCATGTTTGTGAGCATGAGTTAAGGTATGTGCATGGTTGTGAGCATGAGTTAGGTTTTGTGCATAATTGTGAGCATGAGTTAGGGTATGTGCATGGCTGTGAGCATGAGATAGGGTATGTGCATGATTGTGAGCATGAGAAAGGGTATGTGCATGGTTGTGAGCATGAGATAGGGTATGTGCATGGTTGTGAGCATTAGTTAGGGTAGGTGCATGGTTGTGGGCATGAGTTACGGTATGTGCATGGTTGTGAGCAAAAGTTAGTGTATGTGCATAGTTGTGAGCATGCGTTAGGGTATGTGCATGGTTGTGAGCATGAGTTAGGGTATGTGCATGGTTGTGAGCAAGAGTTAGGGTATGTGAATGGTTGAATTAGGGTACGTGCATGGTTTTGAGCATAAGTTAGGGTATGTGTATGGTTGTGAGCATGAGTTAGGGTACGTGCATGGTTATGAGCATAAGCTAGGGTATGTGCATGGTTGTGAGCATGAGTTAGGGTACGTGCATGGTTGTGAGCATAAGTTAGTGTATGTGCATGTTTGTGAGCATGAGTTAGTTTAGGTGAATGGTTGTGGGCATGAGTTGAGGTATGTGCATAGTTGTGAGCATGAGTTAGGGTACATGTATGGTTGTGAGCATGAGTTAGGGTACGTGCATGGTTGTGGGCATGAATTAGTGTATGTGCATGGTTGTGAGCATGAGTTAGGGTATGTGCATGGTTGGGAGGATGAGTTAAGGTATGTGCATGTTTGTGAGCATGAGTTAAGGTATGTGCATGGTTGTGAGCATGAGTTAGGGTCCGTGCATGGTTTTGAGCATGAGTTAGGGTATGTGAATGGCTGTGAGCATGAGTTAGGTTTTGTGCATAATTGTGAGCATGAGTTAGGGTATGTGCATGGCTGTGAGCATGAGTTAGGGTATGTGCATGATTGTGAGCATGAGTTAGGGTATGTGCATGGTTGTGATCATGAGTTAGGGTATGTGCATGGTTGTGATCATGAGTTAGGGTATGTGCATGATTGTGAGTATAAGCTAAGGTATGTGCATGGTTGTGAGCATGAGTTAGGGTACGTGCATGGTTGTGAGCATAAGTTAGGGTATGTGCATGGTTGTGAGCATGAGTTAGTTTAGGTGAATGGTTGTGGGCATGAGTTATGGTATGTGCATGGTTGTGAGCATGAGTTAGGGTACATGTATGGTTGTGAGCATGAGCCAGGGTACGTGCATGGTTTTGGGCATGAGTTAGTGTATGTGCATGGTTGTGAGCATGAGTTAGGGTATGTGCATGGTTGGGAGGATGAGTTAAGGTATGTGCATGTTTTTTAGCATGAGTTAAGGTATGTGAATGGCTGTGAGCATGAGTTAGAGTTTGTGCATAATTGTGAGCATGAGTTAGGGTATGTGCATAGCTGTGAGCATGAGTTAGGGTATGTGCATGATTGTGAGCATGAGTTAGGGTATGTGCATGGTTGTGAGCATGAGTTAGGGTATGTGCATGGTTGTGAGCATGAGTTAAAGTATGTGCAAGGTTGTGAGCATGAGTTAAAGTATGTGCATGGTTGTGAGCATGAGTTAGGGTATGTGCATGTTTGTACACACCTAGCTCATGGTTGTGAGCATGAGTTAGGTGTGTACATGGTTGTGAGCATGATTGTGAGCATGAGTTAGGTTATGTGCATGGTTCTAAGCATGACTTATGTGCGTACATGGTTCTGAGCATAAGTTAAGTGTGTACATGGTTGTGAGCATGAGTTAGGGTATGTGCATGGTTGTGAGCATGAGCTAAGGTACGTACATGGTTCTGAGCATGGGATAGGGTATGTGCTTGCTGTGAGCATGAGATTGGTACGTACATGATTGGGAGCATGAGTTACGGTATGTGCATGGTTGTGAGCATGAGTTACGGTATGTGCATGGTTGTGATCATGAATTAGGGTGTGTATATAGTAGTGCGCATTAGTTAGGGTATATGTATGGTTGTGAGCATGAGTTAAGGTATGTGCATGATTGTAAGTATATGTTAGGGTAGGAGCATGACTGTGAGCATGAGTTAGGTTATGTACATGGTTGGAAGGATGAGTTAGGGTATGTGCATGACTGTGAGCATGAGTTAGGGTATGTGCATGACTGTGAGCATGAGTTAGGGTATGTGCATGGTTGTGAGTATGAGTTAGAGTATGTACATGGTTGCGAGCATGAGTTAGGGTATGTACATGGTTGTGAGCATGGGATAGGGTATGTGCATGGCTGTGAGCATGAGATAGGTACGTACATGGTTGTGAGCATGAGTTAGGGTATGTACATGGTTGTGAGCATGAATTGGGGTGTGTACATAGTAGTGCGCATTAGTTAGGGTATATGTATGGTTGTGAGCATGAGTTAAGGTATGTGCATGGTTGTAAGTATATGTTAGGGTAGGAGCATGACTGTGAGCATGAGTTAGGTTATGTACATGGTTGGAAGGATGAGTTAGGGTATGTGCATGACTGTGAGCATGAGTTAGGGTATGTGCATGACTGTGAGCATGAGTTAGGGTATGTACATGGTTGTGAGCATGAGTTAGGGTATGTACATGGTTGTGAGCATGAGTTAGGGTATGTGAATGGTGCTGAGCATGAATTAGGGTACGTGCATGGTTGTGAGCATAAGTTAGGGTATGTGTATGGTTGTGAGCATGAGTTAGGGTATGTGCATGGTTGTGAGCATAAGCTAGGGTATGTGCATGGTTGTGAGCATGAGTTAATGTATGTGCATGGTTGTGAGCATGAGTTAGGGTATGTGCATGTTTGTACACACCTAACTCATGGTTGTGAGCATGAGTTATGGTAAGTGCATGGTTCTGAGCATGAGTTATGTGCGTACATGGTTCTGAGCATGAGTTAGGTGTGTACATGGTTGTGAGCATGATTGTGAGCATGAGTTAGGTTATGTGCATGGTTGTGAGCATGAGTTATGTTAAGTGCATGGTTCTGAGCATGACTTATGTGCATACATGGTTCTGAGCATAAGTTAAGTGTGTACATGGTTGTGAGCATGAGTTAGGGTATGTGCATCGTTGTGATCATGAGTTAGGGTACGTGCATGGTTGTGAGCATAAGCTAGGGTATGTGAATGGTTGTGACCATGAGTTAAGGTACATGCATGGTTGTGAGCATAAGTTAGGGTATGTGCATGGTTGTGAGCATGAGTTAGTTTAGGTGAAAGGTTGTGGGCATGAGTTACGGTATGTGCATGGTTGTGAGCATGAGTTAGGGTACATGTATGGTTGTGAGCATGAGTTAGGGTACGTGCATGGTTGTGGGCATGAGTTAGTGTATGTGCATGGTTGTGAGCATGAGTTAGGGTATGTGCATGGTTGGGAGGATGAGTTAAGGTATGTGCATGTTTGTGAGCATGAGTTAAGGTATGTGCATGGTTGTGAGCATGAGTTAGGGTGCGTGCATGGCTGTGAGCATGAGTTAGGGTGCGTGCATGGTTTTGAGCATGAGTTAGGGTACGTGAATGGCTGTGAGCATGAGTTAAGGTTTGTGCATAATTGTGAGCATGAGTTAGGGTATGTGCATGGCTGTGAGCATGAGTTAGGGTATGTGCATGATTGTGAGCATGAGTTAGGGTATGTGCATGGTTGTGAGCATGAGTTAGGGTATGTGCATGGTTGTGAGCATGAGTTAATGTATGTGCATGGTTGTGAGCATGAGTTAGGGTATGTGCATGTTTGTACACACCTAACTCATGGTTGTGAGCATGAGTTATGGTATGTGCATGGTTCTGAGCATGAGTTATGTGCGTACATGGTTCTGAGCATGAGTTAGGTGTGTACATGGTTGTGAGCATGATTGTGAGCATGAGTTAGGTTATGTGCCTGGTTGTGAGCATGAGTTATGGTAAGTGCATGGTTCTGAGCATGACTTATGTGTGTACATGGTTCTGAGCATAAGTTAAGTGTGTACATGGTTGTGAGCATTAGTTAGGGTATGTGCATAGTTGTGATCATGAGTTAGGTTATGTACATGGTTGTGAGCATAAGTTATGGTAAGTGCATGGTTCTGAGCTTGACTTATGTGCGTACATGGTTGTGAGCATAAGTTAAGTGTGTACATGGTTGTGAGCATGAGTTAGGGTATGTGCATGGTTGTGAGCATGAGCTAAGGTATGTACATGGTTCTGAGCATGGGATAGGGTATGTGCATGGTTGTGAGCATGAGTTACGGTATGTGCATGGTTGTGATCATGAATTAGGGTGTGTACATAGTAGTGATCATTAGTTAGGGTATGTGTATGGTTGTGAGCATGAGTTAAGGTATGTGCATGTTTGTGAGTATAAGTTAGGGTATGTACATGGTTGCGAGCATGAGTTAGGGTATGTGCATGATTGTGAGCATGAGTTAGGGTATGTGCATGATTGTGATCATAAGCTATTGTACGTACATGGTTGTGAGCATGGGATAGGGTATGTGCATGGCTGTGAGCATGAGCTAGGTACGTACATGGTTGTGAGCATGAATTGGGGTGTGTACATAGTAGTGCGCATTAGTTAGGGTATATGTATGGTTGTGAGCATGAGTTAGGGTATGTGTATGGTTGTGAGCATGAGTTAAGGTATGTGCATGGTTGTAAGTATATGTTAGGGCAGG
Source organism: Bombina bombina (assembly GCF_027579735.1). Taxonomy (NCBI): domain Eukaryota; kingdom Metazoa; phylum Chordata; class Amphibia; order Anura; family Bombinatoridae; genus Bombina; species Bombina bombina. The sequence goes on along the minus strand of NC_069510.1, from coordinate 18,587,749 downwards.
TGCATGACTGTGAACATGAGTTAGGTTATGTACATGGTTGGGAGGATGAGTTAGGGTATGTGCATGACTGTGAGCATGAGTTAGGGTATGTGCATGACTGTGAGCATGAGTTAGGGTATGTACATGGTTGTGAGCATTAGTTAAGGTATGTGCATGATTGTGAGTATGAGTTAGGGTATGCACATGGTTGTTTGCATGAGATAGGGTACGTGTATGGTTGTGAGCATGAGTTAGGGTATGTGCATGGTTGTGAGCATGAGTTAGGGTATGTGCATGACTGTGAGCATGAGTTAGGGTATGTGCATGACTGTGAGCATGAGTTAAGGTATGTACATGGTTGTGAGCATTAGTTAAGGTATGTGCATGATTGTGAGTATGAGTTAGGGTATGCACATGGTTGTGTGCATGAGATAGGGTATGTGTATGGTTGTGAGCATGAGTTAGGGTATGTGCATGGTTGTGAGCATGAGTTAGGGTATGTGCATGTTTGTGAGCATGAGTTAGGGTACGTGCATGGTTGTGAGCATAAGTTAGGTTATGTGTATGGTTGTGAGCATGAGTTAGGGTACGTGAATGGTTGTGAGCATAAGCTAGGGTATGTTTATGGTTGTGAGCATGAGTTAGGGTACGTGCATGGTTGTGAGCATGAGTTAGGGTACGTGCATGCTTGTGAGAATGAGTTAGGGTACGTGCATGGTTGTGAGCATAAGTTAGGGTATGTGCATGGTTGTGAGCATGAGTTAGTTTAGGCGAATGGTTGTGGGCATGAGTTACGGTATGTGCATGGTTGTGAGCATGAGTTAGGGTACGTGTATGGTTGTGAGCATGAGTTAGGGTATGTGTTACAGAAGCATTAGTTATTTTGTTGTGAAGAGCTTATTTCCCAGCAGCAATGCCTGAACCAGCAAGCCAGCGCCTAAGGAGGGCTCCAAGAAAACCGTAACAAGTATCATTTCATAAAGAGTTAACTCTTTTTTTTCAGCTTTTAGAAACTATTGCCTAAATACACATTTTTGCTGGCCTCAGCTCTAAGTTTAGGGATAACCAATCCCATTGTCTAATCACCTCTGGAGCCAGACTGCTAATTGATAAGATGAACTTGTAAACTTGTTATCTTAAGTACTGTAATCCTATTGTGGCCTGTCAAAGGACAGTGCTCTCTATCTAAATGTGTGATGGGGGATTTTGTGCTCCCCCCCCCCCTCTCCCCCTGGGAGTGCCCTGTGTGCATGTAACCTTAATAAAAAGCAGGCTGGGCATCCCAGTCCTGAGTTCTTGTTTGACCCTCAATCGCAGCGTTGACTCGTTTTTGTGGGCAGAAGGGTATCCTAGCTGTACTACAGCTAAGGGAGATTATTCTATATTTGCGAGACTCATATAGAATACTATGGAAAGCAGCTTCTCCCCTCTTTAGCAATAGGGATCCAGGCTACTAAGCGGTCCATCTCTCAGCGAGACTAAGGGTAACCGTAACAGTATGTGCATGGTTGTGAGTATGAGTTAGGGTATGTGCATGGTTGTGGGCATGAGTTAGAGTATGTGCATGGTTGGGAGAATGAGTTAAGGTATGTGCATGTTTGTGAGTATGAGTTAAGGTATGTGCATGGCTGTGAGCATGAGTTAGGGGGCGTGCATGGTTTTGAGCATGAGTTAGGGTATTTGCATGATTGTGAGCATGAGTTAGGGTATGTGCATGGTTGTGAGCATGAGTTAGGGTATGTGCATGGTTGTGAGCATGAGTTAGGGTATGTGCATGGTTGTACACACCTAACTCATGGTTGTGAGCATGAGTTATGGTAAGTGCATGGTTCTGAGCATGACTTATGTGCGTACATGGTTCTGAGCATGACTTATGTGCGTACATGGTTCTGAGCATGACTTATGTGCGTACATGGTTCTGAGCATGAGTTAGGTGTGTACATGGTTGTGAGCATGAGTTAGGGTATGTACATGGTTGCGCGCATGAGTTAGGGTATGTACATGGCTGTGAGCATAAGTTAGGGTATTTGCATGGTTGTGAGCATGAGCTAGGGCATGTACATGGTTGTGAGCATAAGTTAAGGTATGTGCATGGTTGTGAGCATGAGCTAGGGTACGTACATGGTTGTGAGCATGGGATAGGGTATGTGCTTGCTGTGAGCATGAGATAGGTACGTACATGATTGTGAGCATGAGTTAGGGTATGTGCATGGTTGTGAGCATGAGTTAGGGTATGTGCATGGTTGTGAGCATGAGTTAGGGTATGTGCATGGTTGTGAGCATGAGTTAGGGTATGTGCATGGTTGTGATCATGAATTAGGGTGTGTACATAGTAGTGATCATTAGTTAGGTTATGTGTATGGTTGTAAGCATGAGTTAAGGTATGTGCATGGTTGTGAGTATGAGTTAGGGTATGTACATGGTTGTGAGTATGAGTTAGGGTATGTACATGGTTGTGAGCATGAGTTAGGGTATGTACATGGTTGTGAGCATGAGTTAGGGTATGTACATGGTTGTGAGCATGAGTTAGGGTATGTACATGGTTGTGAGCATGAGTTAGGGTATGTATATGGTTGTGAGCATGAGTTAGGGTATGTGCATGGTTGTGATCATAAGCTAGGGTACGTACATGGTTGTGAGCATGGGATAGGGTATGTGCATGGCTGTGAGCATGAGATAGGTACGTACATGGTTGTGAGCATGAATTGGGGTGTGTACATAGTAGTGAGAATTAGTTAGGGTATATGTATGGTTGTGAGCATGAGTTAGGGCATGTGTATGGTAGTGAGCATGAGTTAAGGTATGTGCATGGTTGTAAGTATATGTTAGGGTATGTGCATGACTGTGATTATGAGTTAGGTTATGTACATTGTTGTGTGCATGAGTTAGGGTATGTGCATGGTTGGGAGGATGAGTTAGGGTATGTGCATGACTGTGAGCATGAGTTAGGGTATGTACATGACTGTGAGCATGGGTTAGGGTATGTACATGGTTGTGAGCATGAGTTAAGGTATGCGCATGATTATGAGTATGAGTTAGGGTATGTGCATGACTGTGAGCATGAGTTAGGGTATCTGCATGGTTGTGAGCATGAGATAAAGTAGGTGGATGGTTGTGAGCCTGAGTTAGGGTATGTACATGGTTGTGTGCATGAGATAGGGTATGTGCATGAGTTAGGGTATCTGCATGGTTGTGAGCATGAGATACGGTAGGTGCATGGTTGTGAGCATGAGTTAGGGTATGTACATTGTTGTGAGCATGAGTTAGGGTAGGTGAATGGTTGTACATGGTTGTGAGCATGAGTTAAGGTATGCGCATGATTATGAGTATGAGTTAGGGTATGTGCATGACTGTGAGCATGAGTTAGGGTATCTGCATGGTTGTGAGCATGAGATAAAGTAGGTGGATGGTTGTGAGCCTGAGTTAGGGTATGTACATGGTTGTGTGCATGAGATAGGGTATGTGCATGAGTTAGGGTATCTGCATGGTTGTGAGCATGAGATACGGTAGGTGCATGGTTGTGAGCATGAGTTAGGGTATGTACATGGTTGTGAGCATGAGTTAGGGTAGGTGAATGGTTGTGGCCATGATTTACAGTATGTGTATCATTGTGAGCATGAGTTAGGGTATGTACATGGTTGTGTGCATGAGTTAGGGTATGTGTATGTTTGTGAGCATGAGTTAGGGTATGTGCATGGTTGTGAGCATGAGTTAGGGTATGTGCATGGTTGTGAGCATGAGTTATGGTATGTGCATGGTTGTGAGCATGAGTTATGGTATGTGCATGGTTGTGAACATAAGTTAGGGTATGTGCATGGTTGTGAGCATGAGTTAGTGTAGGTGATTAATTGTGGGCATGTGTAACGGCTTGTGTATGGTTGTGAGCATGAGTTAGGGTATGTGCATGGTTGTGAGCATGAGTTATGTCATATGTATGGTTGTGAACATAAGTTAGGGAATGTGCATGGTTGTGAGCATGAGTTAGGGTATGTGCATGGTTGTGAGCATGAGTTAGGGTATATGCATGGTTGTGAGCATGAGTTAGGGTATGTGCATGGTTGTGTGCATGAGTTAGGGTATGTGCATAGTTGTGAGCATGGGTTAGGGTATGTGCATGGTTGTGAGCATGAGTTATGTCATGTGTATGGTTGTGAACATAAGTTAGGGAATGTGCATGGTTGTGAGCATGAGTTAGGGTATGTGCATGGTTGTGAGCATGAGTTAGGGTATATGCATGGTTGTGAGCATGAGTTAGGGTATGTGCATGGTTGTGTGCATGAGTTAGGGTATGTGCATAGTTGTGAGCATGGGTTAGGGTATGTATATGGTTGTAAGAATAAGTTAGGGTATGTGCATGGTTGTGAGCATGCGTTAGGGTATGTGCATGTTTGTGAACATGAGTTAAGGTATATGCATGGTTGTGAGCATGAGTTAAGGTATGTGCATGGTTGTGAGTATGAGTTAGGATATGTGCATGGTTGTGAGCATGAGTTAGGGTATGTGCATAGTTGTGAGCATGGGTTAGTTTATGTGTATGGTTGTAAGAATGAGTTAGGGTATGTGCATGGTTCTGAGCATGCGTTAGGGTATGTGTATGTTTGTGAACATGAGTTAAGGTATACGCATGGTTGTGAGCATGAGTTAGGGTATGTGTATGGTTGTGAGCATGAGTTAAGGTATGTGCATGGTTGTGAGTATGAGTTATGGTATGTGCAGGGTTGTGAGCATGAGTTAGGGTATGTGCAGGGTTGTGTGCAAGAGTTAAGGTATGTGTTTAGTTGTGAGCATGGGTTAGGGTATGTGTATGGCTGTAAGAATAAGTTAGGGTATGTGCATGGTTGTGAGCATGCGTTAGGTTATGTGCATGGTTGTGAGTATGATTTAAGGTATGTGCATGGTTGTGAGTATGAGTTAGGGTATATGCATGGTTGTGAGCATGAGTTAGGGTATGTGCATGGTTGTGTGCATGAGTTAGGGTATGTATATGGTTGTAAGAATAAGTTAGGGTATGTGCATGGTTGTGAGCATGCGTTAGGGTATGTGCATGTTTGTGAACATGAGTTAAGGTATATGCATGGTTGTGAGCATGAGTTAGGGTATCTGTATGGTTGTGAGCATGAGTTAAGGTATGTGCATGGTTGTGAGTATGAGTTAGGATATGTGCATGGTTGTGAGCATGAGTTAGGGTATGTGCATAGTTGTGAGCATGAGTTAGGGTATCTGTATGGTTGTTAGCATGAGTTAAGGTATGTGCATGGTTGTGAGTATGAGTTAGGATATGTGCATGGTTGTGAGCATGAGTTAGGGTATGTGCATAGTTGTGAGCATGGGTTAGGGTATGTGTATGGTTGTAAGAATGAGTTAGGGTATGTGCATGTTTCTGAGCATGCTTTAGGGTATGTGCATGTTTGTGAACATGAGTTAAGGTATACGCATGGTTGTGAGCATGAGTTAGGGTATGTGTATGGTTGTAAGAATGTGTTAGGGTATGTGCATGGTTCTGAGCTTGCGTTAGGGTATGTGCATGTTTGTGAACATGAGTTAAGGTATACGCATGGTTGTGAGCATGAGTTAAGGTATGTGCATGGTTGTGAGTATGAGTTATGGTATGTGCAGGGTTGTCAGCATGAGTTAGGGTATGTGCAGGGTTGTGTGCATGAGTTAGGGTGTGTGCATAGTTGTGAGCATGGATTAGGGTATGTGTATGGTTGTAAGAATAAGTTAGGGTATGTGCATGGTTGTGAGCATGCGTTAGGTTATGTGCATGGTTGTGAGTATGATTTAAGGTATGTGCATGGTTGTGAGTATGAGTTAGGGTATATGCATGGTTGTGAGCATGAGTTAGGGTATGTGTATGGTTGTGTGCATGAGTTAGGGTATGTGCATAGTTGTGAGCATGGGTTAGGGTATGTGTATGGTTGTAAGAATAAGTTAGGGTATGTGCATGGTTGTGAGCATGCGTTAGGGTATGTGCATGTTTGTGAACATGAGTTAAGGTATATGCATGGTTGTGAGCATGAGTTAGGGTGTGTGTATGGTTGTGAGCATGAGTTAAGGTATGTGCATGGTTGTGAGTATGAGTAAGGATATGTGCATGGTTGTGAGCATGAGTTAGGGTATGTGCATGGTTGTGAACATGAGTTAGGGTATGTGCATAGTTGTGAGCATGGGTTAGGGTATGTGTATGGTTGTAAGAATGAGTTAGGGTATGTGCATGGTTGTGAGCATGAGTTAGGGTGCGTGCATGTTTGTGAACATGAGTTAAGGTATATGCATAATTGTGAGCATGAGTTAGGGTATTTGTATGTTTCTGAGCATGAGTTAGGGTACACACATGATTGTTAGCATGAGTTAAGGAATGTGCATGGTTGTTAGCATGAGTTAGGGTATGTGCATAGTTGTGAGCATGGGTTAGGGTATGTGTATGGTTGTAAGAATGAGTTAGGGTATGTGTATGGTTGTAAGAATGAGTTAGGGTATGTGCATGCGTTAGGGTATGTGCATGTTTGTGAACATGAGTTAAGGTATACGCATGGTTGTGAGCATAAGTTAGGGTATGTGTATGGTTGTAAGAATGAGTTAGGGTATGTGAATGGTTCTGAGCTTGCATTAGGGTATGTGCATGTTTGTGAACATGAGTTAAGGTATACGCATGGTTGTGAGCATGAGTTAGGGTATGTGTATGGTTGTGAGCATGAGTTAAGGTATGTGCATGGTTGTGAGTATGAGTTATGGTATGTGCAGGGTTGTGAGCATGAGTTAGGGTATGTGCAGGGTTGTGTGCATGAGTTAGGGTATGTGCATAGTTGTGAGCATGGGTTAGGGTATGTGTATGGTTGTAAGAATAAGTTAGGGTATGTGCATGGTTGTGAGCATGCGTTAGGTTATGTGCATGGTTGTGAGTATGATTTAAGGTATGTGCATGGTTGTGAGTATGAGTTAGGGTATATGCATGGTTGTGAGCATGAGTTAGGGTATGTGTATGGTTGTGTGCATGAGTTAAGGTATGTGCATAGTTGTGAGCATGGGTTAGGGTATGTGTATGGTTGTAAGAATAAGTTAGGGTATGTGCATGGTTGTAAGCATGCGTTAGGGTATGTGCATGTTTGTGAACATGAGTTAAGGTATATGCATGGTTGTGAGCATGAGTTAGGGTGTGTGTATGGTTGTGAGCATGAGTTAAGGTATGTGCATGGTTGTGAGCATGAGTTAGGGTATGTGCATGGTTGTGAGCATGAGTTAGGGTATGTGCATAGTTGTGAGCATGGGTTAGGGTATGTGTATGGTTGTAAGAATGAGTTAGGGTATGTGCATGGTTGTGAGCATGAGTTAGGGTGCGTGCATGTTTGTGAACATGAGTTAAGGTATGTGCATGATTGTGAGCATGAGTTACGGTATGTGCATGGTTATGAGTATGAGTTAGGGTAGGTGCATGGTTGTGAGCATGAGTAAGGGTATGTACATGGCTCTGAGCATGAGTTAGAGTATGTACATAATTGTGAGCATGAGTTAGGGTATTTGTATGTTTCTGAGAATGAGTTAGGGTACATACATGATTGTTAGCTTGAGTTAAAAGGACACTGAACCCAAATTTTTTCTTTCATGATTCAGATAGAGCATGAAATTTTAAGCAACTTTCTAATTTACTCCTGTTATCAAATTTTCTTCATTCTCTTGGTATCTTTATTTGAAATGCAAGAATGTAAGTTTAGATGCCGGTCCATTTTTGGTAAACAACCTGGGTTGTCCTTGCTGATTGGCAGATAAATTCATCCACCAATAAAAAAAGTGCTGTCCAGAGTTCTGAAGCTTAGATGCCTTCTTTTTCAAATAAAGACAGCAAGAGAACAAAGAAAAATTAATAATAGGAGTAAATTAGAAAGTTGCTTAAAATTGTATGCTCTATCTGAATCACGAAAGAAAAAATTGGGTTCAGTGTCCCTTTAAGGAATGTGCATGGTTGTTAGCATGAGTTAGGGTATGTGCATGGTTGTGAGTATGAGTTAGGATATGTGCATGGTTGTGAGCAAGAGTTAGGGTATGTGCATGGTTGTGAATATGAGTTAGCCTATGTACATAGTTGCGAGCATGAGTTTGGGTATATGCATGGTTGTGAGCATGAGTTAGGGTATGTGCATGGTTGTGAGCATGAGTTAGGGTGTGTACATGGTTATGAACATGAGTTAGGGTATGTGCTTGATTGTGAGTATGAGTTAGGGTATGTGCATGGTTGTGAGTATGAGTTAGGGTATGTGCATGGTTGTGAGCATGAGTTAGGGTATGTGCATGGTTGTGAGCATGAGTTAGGGTATGTGCATGGTTGTGAGCATGAGTTAGGGTGTACATGGTTATGAACATGAGTTAGGGTATGTGCTTGATTGTGAGTATGAGTTAGGGTATGTGCATGGTTGTGAGTATGAGTTAGGGTATGTGCATGGTTGTGAGTATGAGTTAGGGTATGTGCATGGTTGTGAGTATGAGTTAGGGTATGTGCATGGTTGTGAGTATGAGTTAGGGTGTGTACATGGTTATGAACATGAGTTAGGGTGTGTACATGGTTATGAACATGAGTTAGGGTATGTGCATGATTGTGAGTATGAGTTAGGGTATGTGCTTGATTGTGAGTATGAGTAAGGGTATGTGCATGGTTGTGAGCATGAGTTAGGGTATGCGTATGGTTGTGAGTATGAGTTAGGGTATGTGCATGGTTGTGAGCATGAGTTAGGGTATGTGCATGGTTGTGAGCATGAGTTAGGATATGTGCACAGGTGTGGATGTATATTAGGGATTGTGAATGGGTATTAGCCTGGATGTGAGATTAAACATAAGTATGGGCATATATATAGGGTTGTTTAGTGGGACGGTGAGTTCATTTCTAAGAGTTTGAGTATATGGTTATTTCACTATGCGTCTGACATTGAATCAACACGTGTTTGTCTGTATTTGGGAACATTTGTGTGACTGAGACAGAATAGAAGTTTCATTATGAGAGCCTATTTATTTGTATGGAGTTTGTATGTGTTGGCTTGAGTATGGGAAAAAGAAAGCTATGAGCATGTCTGGGTACGCTCATGAGTCTGTGCAAGTGTGCATGCATCAGTGTGGTCATTTGTCTGTGCATGAATGTGGTCAAGTATCTGTGCATGTTATTTATTCAGTGTATATGCTTAGATTTCTGTGTATAAGAGGACATATTAATACATTAAACTGAAAGATTTTGTTTGAATGAGTGTATATTTGTCTGTGACTTTGTGAACCTGACTATTCATGGAAATGTTTTGAATTTTACAAGAACCAGGGCATGATTTTAACCCTGAGCAAGTGAATGTGCTTGTGCATAGATCTGGCTATGGGCAAGTTTCTGAGTACGTGATCAGAGTATGATGCATTAAACTGGCCTTGTGTCTCAGCATGAGTTGTGCTGCAGTATAAGAGTCTATACATGAGTTGTGCTGCAGTATAAGAGTCTATACATGAGTTGTGCTGCAGTATAAGAGTCTATACAGGAGTTGTGCTGCAGTATAAGAGTCTATACAGGAGTTGTGCTGCAGTATAAGAGTTTATACAGGAGTATGATATGACTAAGTTTCAGCATGAGTTGTGCTGCAGTATAAGAGTCTATACAGGAGTATAATATGACTAAGTTTCAGCATGAGTTGTGCTGCAGTATAAGAGTCTATACATGAGTATGATATGACTAAGTTTCAGCATGAAATTAGGTAGGAATATGACAAAGGGTGAGTCTGGGCATGAGTCCAGGCACATGTATGTGTTTGGGTTACGATGTGGGTTTACCTCTGGGCAGTTATCTGTACGTCTGACCATGATTTGTTCATAAAACTAAGCATGACTATGATTTGTTCATCTTTGTTTGTTCTTCATAGAAATGCCATAAGCCTGGGAAGATGTCTGTGTAGGAATTTGGACATGTGTTTTTGTATTACACTAGGCCTGTGTGAGAAGCTCCAGATTTGTCATTATGTAAAGAATTGTGCTGTCTGCAGCAGATTTAGAGAGAGGCATCAGTTTAACATGTGATGAAATACAGCCTTAGTATCTATTGCCCATTATCTTACATTCAGATGGCTCTAAAGCATTGTAAGGGTATCTGAGTAGGTCCAGACTTGGTAACATACAAGTGTCTGTATATTCAGATAATGAGTATGACCATGACTATATGAACTGCATTCAGCTGACATTAGGTATGAGTTAGGTAGGATTTAGGTATGAGTTAGATATAAGTTCGGTTTGCATTTGGTTTGAGTTAAGTATGAGTTAGGCATGAGTAAGGTATGAGCTAGGTATGAGTAAGGTATGAGCAAGGTATGAGCTAGGTATGAGTTCAGTATGAGTTAGGTATGAGTTAGGTATGAGTTCCGTATGAGTTCAGTTTGCATTCGGTATGAGTTAGGTATAAGTTAGATATGAGTTAAGTATGAGCTAGGTATGAGCTAAGTATGAGTTAGGTATGAGTTAGATATGAGTTAGATATGAGTATAATATGAGTTAGATATGATAGATGAGTTAGATTTGAGTTAAGTATGAGTTAGGAATTATTTAGAAATGAGTTGGATATGAGTTAGATATTAGTTAGGTTTGAGTTCGGTATGAGTTAGATATGAGTTAGGTATGAATTAGGTATGAGAAAAGTATGAATTTAAGCAAGAGTTGTGTTTTCAGCATAGGCCTGGTCACAATCCTGTGTATGAGTATGAGCGGGTGTGAGCGTAAGTCTATGTATAAGCATAAATGTGGATGAGCCTGAACACATGTGTGTCGTGTGACTATGGGACATCAGTCTGCTCATGAACATAGAGACCAGTCTGTCTATACACATGGGAATGGCAATGTACATAAGCCTTGGTATAAACATATGAATGTGACTGGGCAAGATTCAGATTTTCTATCACAGCATGTGTGTGGGTATAACTCAGGCATGTGTGGGTGTGTATATATATATATAGAGTTTATTCTTGTGTATGATTATGAATCTGTGAGTCTTAAATATTTCATATAATGACTTGGGGTATACGTGTCTATCTATTGTGTGAATATCTGGGAATGAGTAAGACTAATTATCTGGAAATATGCTTATAAAGGTGTTTTTTTTGTCAGTGTATATATGTGTCTTTATATGATTCTGGACATATGTATTATCAGTGCCAGATCAGTCAGTAGGCAAATTAAGCTACTGCCTAGACCACATCACTCACATTAGTACTTATCTTGCTGGTCAAGTCATACAACTTTATAACCCACTACTCATTCTCTTACATTCTGCTGGCTCTCTGGTACAGACAGAACCTTTTTTAAGGTACAAGAGTAAACGTCAATATGGCAGGTGTAGGAGGTCATGTGTGCATTTCTCTATCCTGCGTCTAGTTACAGTTGAGTTATAGATGTTAATCTGGCCCTGTGTAACCGCATAAGTCAGAGCAGCACTATGTAGGTATAACTAAGCACTAGTTTAGTCATGTGTCTGTGTATATGTATTTATATGTCTGTCTGCATATATGCCTGAGTCCAGTTATGCCTCTTGGGCATATGCCAATGTCTGGGCATGATAATGTCTGATCATCCATATACAGTATGCATATTTCTGTGTAGTATGGATAATGGTCTGAGCATGTGTATTGTATTACACTAACATTGCTTTTAGGGAAATGTGTTTATTTTTTGTATTATCTGAAGATGAGTTGGATGGGCATGTCTGAGTATACATATATGTGAGCATGTTCATTTTCATACAACTAAGTATGACAACGGGTATTAACATGGGCATGAGTATAAGCAGGACTATGGGAAAGTGTCTTGGCATTAGTCTGAGTTTGTGGTTGAGCAGGTGTGCACCTGGCCATCAACATGTGCCTGTGTCTTAGTATGAACATGTTCTTGAGTCTATGCAAGTGTTCGTGCATCAGTCAGGGCATGTGTGTGAAACTTTGGGGGTACTAACATTTAATCATTCTAAACTTTTACTATTTTTCTAATGTAAAGCCCCATTCTGCCCTCATTTACCTCTATTCTTGCACTGATTAGTGCAAATTACATTTATTAAAGAACTGGGTTCCAAACTCTATTAAGCCTTGGTGGTGCTACAATAATGATTGGAGTACAAAGCAATTCCATTGCACTGGTCTGAGCATGCTCGACTCAGGGAAAAATGGGTATAAGGCTGGACAGGTGTATAAGTCTGGAAATGAATATAAGACTAGTAATGTTTATGAATCTGGGAATGTGCATTAATCTGGTAATGTGTATGAGTGGGAATGTGTATGAGTCTGGGAATGTGTATATGTCTAGGGATGTGTATGAGACTGCGCATGTGTATGAGTCTATGCATGTGTATAAGTCTGGGACTGTATATAAGTCTGGGAATATTTATGAATCTGGGCATGTGTATGCATCTGGGCATGTGTATGAGTCTGAGCATCTGTATGAGTCTGGGCATGTGTATGAATCTGGGAATTTGTATAAGTCTGGGCATGTGTATGAGTCTGGGCATGTGTATGAGTCTGGGCATGTGTATATGTCTGGGGATGTGTATGAGACTGGGGATGTGTATGAGACTGGGCATGTGTATGAGTCTAAGCATGTGTATGAGTCTAGGCATGTATGTAAGTATGGGAATGTATGTAAGTCTGGGCATGTGTGTGCATCTAGGCATGTGTATGAGTCTGGGCATGTATGTAAGTCTGGGCATGTGTATGATTCTGGGCATGTGTGTGATTCTGGGCATGTGTGTGAGTCTGGGCATGAGTTTGAGGCTGGGCATGTGTATGAATCTGAGCATGTGTATGAGTCTTGGCATGTTTATGAGTCTGGGCAGGTGTATAAGGCTGGGCAGGTGTATAAGGCTGGGCAGGTATATCTGGGAATATGTATCAAACTGTACATGTGTATGAGTCTGGGAATGTATATACAGTGAGTCTGGGAATGCATATACAGTAAGACTGGGAATGTATATAAGTCTGGTAATGTGTATGAATCTGGGAAAGTGTATGAGCTTGGCTATGAGTAAGAATCTGCCCATGTGTATGAGTTTGTCTGTGTATGAATCTAGGAATTTTAAATAAGTCTGGGAATGTGTATATGCCTGGGCATGAGTATGAGGCTGGGCAATGCATGTGTATGAATCTGGGAATTTGTAGGAGTCTGGGCATGTGTATATGTCTGGGAATGTGTATGAGACTGGGCATGTGTATGAGGCTAGGCATGTGTATGAGACTGTGCATTTGTTTGAGGCTGGGCATGTGAATGAGGCTGGGCATGTTAATGAGGCTGGGAATGTGTATGAATCTGGGCATGTGTATAAGTCTGGGACTGTATATAAGTCTGGGAATGTGTATGAATATGGGCATTTTTATGAATCTGGGAATGTGTATGAATCTGGGAATTTGTATGAGTCTGGGCATGTTTATGAATCTGGGCATGTGTATATGTCTGGGCATGTGTATATGTCTGGGAATGTGTATGAGACTGGGAATGTGTATGAGACTGGGCATGTGTATGAGACTGGGCATGTGTATGAGACTGTGGATGTGTATGAGACTGGGGATGTGTATGAGACTGAGCATGTGTATGAGGCTGGGCATGTGAATGAGGCTGGGAATGTGTATTAAACTGGGAATGTGTATGAATCTGAGCATGTGTATGAGTCAAGGCATGTATGTAAGTCTGGGAATGTATGTAAGTCTGGGCATGTGTGTGCATCTAGGCATGTGTATGAGTCTGGGCATGTATGTAAGTCTGGGCATGTGTATGATTCTGGGTATGTGTGTAAGTCTGAGCATGAGTTTGAGGCTGGGCATGTGTATGAATCTGAGCATGTGTATAAGTCTTGGCATGTGAATGAGGCTGGAATGTGTATTAAACTGGGAATGTGTATCAAACTGGGAATATGTATATGTCTGTACATGTGTATGAGTCTGGGAATGTATATACAGTAAGTCTGGGAATGTATATAAGTCTGGGACGGTGTATGAATCTGGGAAAGTGTATGAATCTGACCACGTGTATGAGCTTGGCTATGAGTATGAAATTGGCCATGTGTATGAGTTTGTCTATGTGTATGAATCTGGGAATTTTAAATAAGTCTGGGAATGTGTATATGCCTGGGCATGTGTGTGGGTCTGGACATGAGTATGACGCTGGGCATGTGTATGAATCTGGGAATTTGTATGAGTCTGGCCTTGTGTATGAGTCTGGGCATGTGTATGAGTCTGGGCATGTGTATGAGTCTGGGCATGTGTATGAGTCTGGGGATGTGTATGAGACTGGGCATGTGTATGAGACTGGGCATGTGTATGAGACTGGGCATGTGTATGAGTATTGGCATGTGTATAAGACTATAACAATATATAAGTCTGGGCATGTGTATGAATCTGGGCATGTGTATGAGTCTGGGTATGTGTATGAGTCTGGGTATGTATATGAGTCTGTGCATGTGTATGCGTGTGTGTATGAGTCTGGGCATGTGTATGAGTCTGGGCATGTGTATGAGTCTGGGAAGTGTATATGTCTGGGAATGTGTATGAGACTGGGCATGTGTATGAGGCTGGAATGTGTATTAAACTGGGAATGTGTATTAAACTGGGAATGTGTATGAATCTCGCCATGTGTATGAGTCTAGGCATGTGTATGAGTCTAAGCATGTGTATGAGTCTAGGCATGTATGTAAGTCTGGGAATGTATGTAAGTCTGGGCATGTGTGTGCATCTAGGCATGTGTATGAGTCTAGGCATGTGTATGAGTCTAGGCATGTGTATGAGTCTGGGCATGTGTATGAGTCTGGGCATGTGTATGAGTCTGGGCATGTGTATATGTCTGGGAATGTGTATGAGACTGGACATGTGTATGAGACTGGACATGTGTATGAGACTGGACATGTGTATGAGACTGGGCATGTGTATTAAACTGGGAATGTGTATGAATCTAGGCATGTGTATGAGTCTAAGCATGTGTATGAGTCTAGGCATGTATGTAAGTCTGGAAATGTATGTAAGTCTGGGCATGTGTGTGCATCTAGGCATGTGTATGAGTCTAGGCATGTGTATGAGTCTAGGCATGTGTATGAGTCTGGGCATGTGTATGAGTCTGGGCATGTGTATATGTCTGGGAATGTGTATGAGACTGGACATGTGTATGAGACTGGACATGTGTATGAGACTGGACATGTGTATGAGACTGGACATGTGTATGAGACTGGGCATGTGTATGAGACTGGGCATGTGTATGAGGCTGGGCATGTGAATGAGGCTGGGATGTGTATTAAACTGGGAATGTGTATTAAACTGGGAATGTGTATGAATCTGGCCATGTGTATGAGTCTAGGCATGTGTATGAGTCTAAGCATGTGTATGAGTCTAGGCATGTATGTAAGTCTGGGAATGTATGTAAGCCTGGGCGTGTGTGTACATCTAGGTATGTGTATGAGTCTGGGCATGTGTGTAAGTCTGGGAATGTATGTAAGTCTGGGCATGTGTGTGCATCTAGGCATGTATGTAAGTCTGGGCATGTGTGTGAGTATGGGCATGAGTTTGAGGCTGGGCATGTGTATGAATCTGAGCATGTGTATGAGTCTGGGCAGGTGTATAAGGCTGGGCAGGTGTATCTGGGAATATGTATACATCTGTACATGTGTATGAGTCTGAGAATGTATATACAGTAAGTCTGGGAATGTATATAATTCTGGTAATGAGTATGAATCTGGGAAAGTGTATGAATCCGGCCATGTGTATGAGCTTGGCTATGAGTATGAATCTGCCCATGTGTATGAGTTTGTCTATGTGTATGAATCTGGGAATTTTAAATACATCTGGGAATGTGTATATGCCTGGGCATGTGTGTGAGTCTAGGCATGAGTATGAGGCTGGGCATGTGTATGAATCTGTGCATGTGTATGAGTCTTGGCATGTGTATGAGTCTTGGCATGTGTATGAGTCTGGGCAGGTCTATGAGGCTGGGCATGTGTATCTGGGAATATGTATGAGTCTGGACATGTGTATGAGGCTGGTAAAGTGTATGAGGCTGGGAATGTGTATAAATCTGGCCATGTGAATGAGTCTAGGTATGTGTATAAGTCTAAGCATGTGTATGAGTCTAAGCATGTATGTAAGTCTGGGCATGTGTGTGCATCTAGACATGTGTATGAGTCTGGGCATGTATGTAAGTCTGGGCATGTGTATGATTCTGGGCATGTGTGTGAGTCTGGGCATGAGTTTGAGGCTGGGCATGTGTATGAATCTGAGCATGTGTATGAGTCTTGTCATGTGTATGAATCTGGGCAGGTGTATGAAGCTGGGCAGGTATATCTGGGAATATGTATATGTTTGTACATGTGTATGAGTCTGGGAATGTATATACAGTAAGTCTGGGAATGTATATAAGTCTGGTAATGTGTATGAATCTGGGAAAGTGTATGAATCTGACCATCTGTATGAGCTTGGCTATGAGTATGAATCTGCCCATGAGTATGAGTTTGTCTATGTGTATGAATCTGGGCATTTTAAATAAGTCTGGGAATGTGTATATGCCTGGGCATGTGTATGAATCTGGGAATTTGTATGAGTCTGGGCATGTGTAGGAGTCTGGGTATGTGTATGAGTCTGGGCATGTGTATGAGTCTGGGCATGTTTATAAGTCTGGGCATGTGTATATGTCTGGGAATGTGTATGAGACTGGGCATGTGTATGAGGCTGGGCATGTGTATTAAACTGGAAATGTGTACGAATCTGGCCATGTGTATGAGTCTAGGTATGTGTATGGGTCTAAGCATGTGTATGAGTCTAGGAATGTATGTAAGTCTGGGCATGTAGGAGCATCTAGGCATGTGTATGAGTCTGGGCATGTGTGTGAGTCTGGGCATGAGTTTGAGGCTGGGCATGTGTATGAATCTGAGCATGTGTATAAGTCTTGGCAGGTGTATGAGTCTGGGCAGGTGTATGAGGCTGGGCAGGTGTATCTGGGAATATGTATACATCTGTACATGTGTATGAGTCTGGAAATTTATATACAGTAAGTCTGGGAATGTATATAAGTCTTACTGTTCTGGGAAAGTGTATGAATCTGGGAAAATGTATGAGCTTGGCTATGTGTATGAATCTGCCCATGTGTATGAATTTGTCTATGTGTATGAATCTGGGAATTTTAAATAAGTCTGGGAATGTGTATATGCCTGGGCATGTTTGTGTGAGTCTGGGCATGAGTATGAGTCTTGGAATGTGTATGAGGCTGGGCAGGTGTATGAGGCTGGGCAGGTGTATCTGGGAATATGTATGAGTCTGGGTTTGTGTATAAGTCTGGGCATGTGTATGAGTCTGGGCATGCGTATACGTCTGGGAATGTGTATGAGGCTGGGAATGTGTATGAGGTTGGGAATGTGTATGAGGTTGGGAATTTGTATGAGGCTGGGCATGTGTATGAGGCTGGGCATGTGTATGAGTCTGGGGATGCGTATGAGTCTGGGGATGTGTATAAGACTGGGCATGTGTATGAGACTGGGCATGTGTATGAGTATTGGCATGTGTATAAGACTAGGACAATATATAAGTATGTGGATGTGTATGAATCTGGGCATGTGTATGAGTCTGGGAATGTGTATGAGTCTGGGTATGTGTATGAGTCTGGGCATGTGTATGAGACTGGGCATGTGTATGAGTCTGGGCATGTGTATGAGTCTGGGCATGTGTATGAGTCTGGGCATGTGTATATGTCTGGGAATGTGTATGAGACTGGACATGTGTATGAGTCTGGAAATGTGTATGAATCTGGAAATGTGTATGAATCTGGGAATTTATATAAATCTGGGAATGTGTATATGTCTGGGCATGTGTATGAGTCTGGGAATGTGTATGAGTCTGGGAATATGTATGAGGCTGGGCATGTGTATGAGCCTGGGAATGTATATATGTCTGGAAATGTGTATGAATCTGGGAATGTGTATGAATCTGGGCATGTGTATGAATCTGGGCATGTGTATGAATCTGGGCATGTGTATGAGTCTGGGAATGTGTATGAATCTTGGCATGTGTATGAGTCTTGGCAGATGTATGAGGCTGGGCATGTGTATGAGTCTGGGAATGTATATAAGTCTGGGAATGTATATAAGTCTGGAAATGTGTATGAATCTCAGAATGTGTATGAATATGGGAATGTGTATGAGTCTGGGAATGTGTATGAATCTTGTGAAGGTTAGTTACAGCATAGCAAATTTATTGTTTAAAACAACAGGGTAACAAACAGCAACGTTTCGGGACCTCTGTCCCTTTATCAAGCTGATATATATACTGAATAATATCACAATATATAGTTGCGCACCACTAGGTTGCGCTAAAAACACTTTGAGCAATTAACCCTTAACATCTACATAAACTAATTAATGCTAATGCTAATTCATTATCTACCTAGAGGCATTTCATCTAATATACATATATACATGATCTTTTCACACAATATCTTCAAATCCAGAGATACAGATACCAAATTCATTAATGTAATATCTACAATATATATAAATTTATAATGAAGTTCAATATATCCATAATAATATTGCCAAAACATTGTAACTAACAGAGGACACTGTGGTAAATATCTCCGGTCAGGAGATCACTAATGATGAACTTTTCATACTTAACAAAGGTTTATCCTATTGCCCTAAACAAGATTGTAATTTTTTTAGATTGCATACAGATCTGTTTAAGTTTTTTCGCACCCTCAGGCTAAAAACCATCTTTAGTAATGTTTCAGATGAAATTAAGTTTAAATCCTATAATAATAATAATAAAAAAATAAGATCTTTGCAGCAACTTGGTCTTCGTAATAAGAGCTCATTTGTCCCAGGGCAATCTAACCATAGTGTGGAGACATATATAAATTTGGTCAAACATGATATTGAGTCTTTAAGGGATAAAACTGAACGTATTAAGAGACGTAATCTTAATATAGGACAAGGACATAAGGATTTTCAAAAAAATCCTCAAAGAAATTTCCATAAGAAAGACTTTGAAACTTTAAAGGCTGTGAAACAGAAACAAGATATCATACTAAAGAGGGCTGATAAAGATGGAGCTATAGTCGCGATGACTAAAGATGATTATATTAAAGAAATTAGGAGACAATTGGATGACACAAGTGTGTATAAAAAATTACCCAATAATCCTATATTTTCTATTCAGAAAGAGTTAAATAGAATCTTGACTATAGCCCTTAAAAACAATTTAATTGAGAAAGATACATTCAAATTTCTTATTGTTAAATACCCACATACTCCTGTAATGTATATATTACACAAAATACATAAAAGACCATATGTAGAACAATCAACATGATTTATCAAGGATACAAGTGATTTTCTTAAAAAATTGGATTTTTTAAATTTTCCCTCTAGTAAATTTATTTGATATAGTCTTGATGTAGAGAGTCTTTATACCTCCATAACACATACTAATGGGCTAGGTGCAGTTGAGTCAGTCCTTGGCAATGATGGGAATTTAAGTAGGACTCAAGTAGATTTCTTGTTGCAATTGTTAGAGATGATACTTTATTGTAACTATTTTCTCTTTGAAGATATTTATTTTTTGCAAGTTCAAGGTACAGCCATGGGTTCCAACGTCGCCCCAAACTATGCCAATATTTTTATGAACATGTTCGAGGAAAGATTTGTTTATTCTAATAGATGGTTTGTTCAATGTAGTGCCACTTGATGGCACTACATTGATGATATTTTCGGCATCTGGTTGGGTGACGTTGGAACCCTGTTGGCTTTTGTCAATGACTTGAATTCTGCCACTAGTCATATTAAATTTAAATTGACATGGCATGAAGAATCAATTGAATTTCTAGATACTAAAGTAATCAAGACAGGTTGTACCCTTAAAACTGATTTATTCAGAAAAAGTACGGACCGTAACAGCCTGTTGCATTATGATAGCGCTCATTCACCAGCTTTAATTGAATC
The DNA here is from genome assembly GCF_027579735.1 of Bombina bombina. Classification (NCBI taxonomy): domain Eukaryota; kingdom Metazoa; phylum Chordata; class Amphibia; order Anura; family Bombinatoridae; genus Bombina; species Bombina bombina. The sequence goes on along the minus strand of NC_069510.1, from coordinate 18,567,813 downwards.
TCTTCCAAGGAGTAAATAATTAAGAGTTAGACGTATAGTATCAGATGAGAGTATGGTAAATAATAGATTACAGGACATGGGTACAAGATTCATTGAACAAGGCTATCCATCATTTTTGATTAATAAAGAGATAGAGTCAGTTCTATTGATTCCTAGAAAAACTCTATTAAAGATTAAAAATAAGAAGGACAGGGATGATGTAAGTATGCATATATCATTTGTCTCTGAATATAATTCTCTTAGTCCACAGATTCATAAGATCTTAAAGAAACATTGGAGTATTTTATCTCAGTGTAACCCTAATATTCTAGAATTTCAGAATTTGCCAATGCCGGCCTATAAACGAAGTAAGAATCTTCATGATCATTTGACTAAAGCTGATATAGGCCCCAACAAAAATAAAACTGCAGTACAAAGTTATATCACCACCAGCAACATGGGTTGCTTCCCATGTTTAAATTGTTCTTGCTGTGGTAATCTAATTAGAGGTTCAGTATTCTACCACCCCAGTAATGGTAAAAAAATATCAAATTAAGGGATATTATACATGTAACATTCAATATGCTATTTATCTGATTAAGTGCCCATGTGGTCGGAGCTATGTTAGAGAAACCACTAGATGTGTACGTGATAGGATCATACAGCATAAAAGCTCCATTAGAACTAAAATACTCACAGCTCCAGTTGCACATAATTTTTTACAAAATAATCATGCCATTAACCAACTTTGGTTTCAAATAATAGATCATGTCCCAAAATTACGTAGGGGGTGATAGAAAACTAATACTCAAACAAAGGGAGGCATTTTGGATTCATGAATTGGGTACTCTGCAACCAACAGGCATTAATAGAAACTGGGATTTATCAGTCTTTTTTGTAGAGAAAAATTGGTATTTAACATGTGAAATTGTATATTTATACTGTTGCTTTCTTTGTTTTGGATCAACTGTAAATTGCAATAATTATTGCTACAATGTTTTGGCAATATTATTATGGATATATTGAACTTCATTATACATTTATATATATTGTAGATATTACATTAATGAATTTGGTATCTGTATCTCTGGATTTGAAGATATTGTGTGAAAAGATCATGTATATATGTATATTAGATGAAATGTGTATGAGGCTGGGCGTGTGTATGAGTCTGGGCATGTGTATGAGTCTGGGCATGTGTATGAGTCTGGGCATGTGTGTGAGGCTGGGCATGAGTATGAGGCTGGGCATGAGTATGAGGCTGGGCATGTGTATGAGGCTGGGCATGTGTATGAGGCTGGGCATGTGTGTAAGTCTGGGCATGTGTAGGAGTCTGGGCATGAGTACGAGTCTGGGCATGTGAATGAGTCTGGGCATGTGTATGAGGCTGTGCATGTGTATGAGGCTGGGCATGAGTATGAGGCTGGGCATGAGTATGAGGCTGGGCATGAGTATGAGGCTGGGCATGAGTATGAGGCTGGGCATGAGTAGGAGTCTGGGCATGAGTAGGAGTCTGGGCATGAGTACGAGTCTGGGCATGAGTACGAGTCTGGGCAGGTGTACGAGTCTGGGCAGGTGTACGAGTCTGGGCAGGTGTACGAGTCTGGGCAGGTGTACGAGTCTGGGCAGGTGTACGAGTCTGGGCAGGTGTACGAGTCTGGGCAGGTGTACGGGTCTGGGTAGGTGTACGGGTCTGGGCAGGTGTACGAGGCTGGGCAGGTGTATGAGGTTGGGCAGGTGTACGAGGCTGGGCAAATGTATGAGGCTGGGCAGGGTGTACGAGGCTGGGCAGGTGTACCTGGGAATATGTTTGAGTCTGGACATGTGTATGAGTCTAGGAATGTGTATGAGGCTGGGAATATGTATACGTCTGGGAATGTATACAAGTTTGGGAATGTATATAAGTCTAGTAATGTGTATGAATCTGGGAATGTGTATAAGTCTGGGAATGTGTATATATCTGGGCATGTGTATGAATCTGGGAGTTAATATAAGTCAGGGCATGTCTATGAGTCTCGACATGTGTATGAGTCTGGGCATGTGTATGAGTCTGGGCATGAGTGTGAGGCTGGGCATGTGTATGAATCTGGGCATGTGAATGAATCTGGGCATGTGAATGAATCTGGACATGTTTATGAATCTTGGCATGTGTATGAGTCTTGGCATGTGTATAAGTCTGTCCAATCCAAAAATGAAATCCAGGGAGTCTGTTTGTATAAAATCAATTTATTTTATTGATATGCATTTTAAATACGCTCAACAGCATTTCACAAACTCCAGACCCATTGATCCTCAAATATTCTGATGGTGCCAGCAGCGTCACAGGTCCGTTTCAGCCAAAAGCCTCTGTGATAGGTTGTAATTCATAATGACACTGTCGGCCCAGCCCACTTCTCGGGGTTCCCTGTCACAATATATTTATACAAATACAATCCTGCTTGCACAAGGCTCAAATATTTTTCAAAATAGCAGCTAGCAGTTATAATAAGGAAGGGCTGGAATCAATACATATTCAGTGGGTACATTCATTGTAACTTTCTTATTTGCATAAATTCATAATATCAAAAACAAAAACATTAATGTGAAACAGATATGTGGTTTGCTCAATGGCCTTAATAGGGTAGTTTTTCATATTAACATGCTTATCTTCTAATTGTAAATCACTGTATCAATAAGTACTCAAATGTCTAAATTGAATATAACAATTCATTGTACAAAAGTGAATGGAATATATATAAATGATGCAAAACTTTAATAAATCAGCACATCAACATTGTACCCCAGAAAAAGAGGATGTGTCACTCTATTGTCCCTGTATAACGTGTTACTCGGTACATACCTCCCTTTCTCTCCAGTGCTAAGTCAATGTCATATCTATGCTAAGGGGAGTATTCCTCAAGAACCCGATATAGTGGTTTCAGATGGGGGAAACAGAGAACTGTACTTTTTATTTACTTTATATCAGAAAGAAAGTGCAGGGCAAATAGCCCGGAGCATAGCTAAGGGTTAAGGCCTGGGTGAGTGAGTGCTGCTGCTGTGTGTGTGTGTTAGTTACAATGTTGCATTTGGTTGGGAGGGGTCTACCAACCTTATAAAGAGGATGTACAGGGATTCCACTTCCTCTTTGTTCCTGTGGACTCCTAGAAGACGGTGGGTCAGGGCCATGGGTCTGGGCTGTGTTTGGCTGTTTCTCCCTCAGGGGGGGGGAGCGTAGCCCTGATTTGTTTTCTTCTCCTGCACGGGAGAATTTAGTGGGGGATGGTGGGCCCAGGCAGGCTTATCAGCCGGTCGGGTTAGAGTTTCGGCCTCCGGGGGATTTAGGGCCTGAGGGGCAAGCAGGCGCGCTAGGAGGGTCTGGCGTAGGGCCTAGGGGGTCCCAAGGGAGTTCCGGTTTCTGCTCCGGGGGTCCCGGTGCTACACCCGGGGGTACCGGAGTGGGCCTTGGGCAGGGGCCGGTAGTTGCAGGGCCTGGGGAGACCCAAAGGGGTTCGGCGGGTACCTCCGGGGAGGGTTCCGTTGGCGTCGGTGGTGGGAGCAGTGCAGCCTTACCTGCGGCAGTGGTCCTCTCCGGTGAATCCATGGCGGCAGCGGTTGCCCTCCTACAGTCCTTAGCGTCGGTCCTCGCGGGTGGGTCTTTGGGTGTGGTGGTACTCCAGGCCCAGGCTTCAGCAGGTGCAAGCAATACAGGAGGGGAGGCTGATAGGGCGCCCTCCTCGCGCTCGCGGCCTACGTTAGGAGGGGGCAAGGCCAAGGTGGCTCCTGCACGCGCCGCGGCACAAAATAAAGGGAAAGCCCCCGTGGCTATAGCTGTGCATAAGGGGGCCAACGTGGCACAGGGCTCAGGGGGTGATACCGCAGTGGCGGAGCCCCAGGAACAGGGCCTGCAGGGTACGTTAACACCCAGCAGGGCCTCACCGGCACGCTCGGGGCATATAGCCATGAGAGGGGCTGTAAAAAGGGGGTATGCTAGCATTAGCGATAGTCCTAGGGAAGGCCTAGAGAGATAGTCCTAGGGAAGGCCTAGAGAGATAGTCCTAGGGAAGGCCTAGAGAGCCCCCGGGAGGGGGTTGGTGAGACAGGTTAAGGGATCGAAGTCTCAGGGTCGGGGTAGGACTGTGAGATTTATGCAAGTGGGCAGGCCACCAGTACGGATGATGATGGGAGTTTGGCATGCGGTGTGAGTGATAGCGACCGGGAAGGGTATCAAGAAGTTGGGGAAGGGGTGGATAGGGAGGAGACGGCTGGCTCTTCCCGAGGTACTCCCCTCTTGGCTTCTATTTTGCAGGTACCCGGTGCATCCTCATCACGTAGAGACATGGCGACTCAGAGTTACGGAACTCTCGTGCCTAGAACAGTGGTGCCACGGGCGGTCGGCAGCAACACTTCTGGACAGGGCCAAGCCTCAGCGGGTTCTTCAGCAGGTGAGTACCAAATTGGTTTACCTAGGGGGCGGTGTAATTCCTCCAGTTCTAACGGGTCAGGATCAGGGTCTGAGATAGACAGGTCCCTGGGATTGCACACTAAAGGGCATAGGAGAATGTACAGAATGTTAAGAAGGATGAGTAGGGGCAATCACGGGGAGGGTAATGCCAGTAACGTGGCGCAGTCATCTCAACTCCTGGGGGTTGCTGGGGGGTCACCACAGGCAGTGAACAGGAAAGCAGCAGTACATGGGGACACTTATTCGTGCAAGGTACACAGTTTACATGCACACCTTAAGTCTAAGACTGTCAAGCGTATCCAGGACGGTAAGTATGTAAACATGTTCGAGTTGTCTGCCAAGGCATTTAAATTTAAAAATTAAATTTAGGCGACCGATACACTGGAGGAATGGCATCAGTGTTTCCGTGTATACGCCACATGCTATTTGGAGAGATTTCCTGACCAGGGGACAGCCCTATTTAAGTATGTTGACACCATTGATGCAATACATAGAAAGTTTGCTGACGGTGCTTGGAGAGAGTACGATATGCTATATCGTAAGAAGAAGGTGGGCAACCCATTGTTAGATTTTAGTACTATGGACCTGCACCTCTCGGTGCATCTTGATGCGGAAAGGAGGGCGCAGGGGGGCTCCACGGCAGTGTCGCCAGGGAGCAGGCAAACCTTGCGATTTCGACGGCGAGAAGGGGCGTGTGCTGGTGATATCAGGACAAGGCTTGCGAGTGGGGCACATCCTGCACGTTCAAGCACGTCTGTAAGTTCTGCAGTGGGCAACACCCCGGAGCAGACTGCTCCAAGAAGCGAGACGCCCAAACTGATCAGTTCGGGGCTAAGGGAAGCGCTGGGAGTAAGGGCAGATTTGCCCCTTAGGGTGCATGTTATCAGCAATTGGCTGAGCAGGTACCCGGACAGGGCAGCTGCTCAATTGTTGGATGACGGCCTGAGTAAAGGTTTTGTTATTCCAGTAGTGGGTCGGGTAGTGGGATCCCGAACCAGGAGGAAACTGAAATCAGCATCCCAGTACCCTGAGGCAGTCAGGGAGAAGTTGGGGACGGAAGTGGCCTTGGGCAGAGTTGCCGGCCCTTTCTGGGACTTGCTGATGCCGAACTTAGTCATTTCCCCACTGGGGGTGGTACCTAAAAAGGAATCGGGTAAGTTTAGGCTTATACAGCATCTCTCTTATCCGAAGGGGCAGTCCGTAAACGATGCCATTCCGGAGGAATTGAGCTTGGTCCATTACCAGTCATTTGACGACGCGCTGGATATGGTCAGGGAGGGACCTCGTTGCGGATTTGCAGGTTTGGGAACGGTTTCTACAGGAATTTAATGGCATCTGCATGTGGCGAGGTGACCCAATATCCAACCAATCATTGCATCTGTTCACGGATGCCGCTGGCGCATCCGGGTAAGGAGCTTACATTGAAGGAGCATGGAGTGCGGAGCCTTGGCCGTCCAAGTGGGCGGACTGAGGGCTTACACGCAACCTTTGCTTTTTGGAGCTGTTTCCCATACTAGTGGCAGTGGAACTGTGGGGTCATCTGTTCAGGAACAAGGCTGTGATTTTCTGTATGGATAATCTCGGCGTGGTGTTCGCCATCAACAGACTTTCAGCTTCATCGCCTGTGGTGGTGCATTACCTGCGACACCTGGTGTTGAGATGTTTGCAATGGAACATTGACTTTTGGGCTCGGCATGTGCCAGGGGTGCAGAACATAATTGCGGATGCTTTGTCTCGCTTCCAGTGGGAGGCGTTCAGGAAGGGCAGCAGCACCGGCTGCGGCTCCTAATGGTCTTTCTTGCCCTCTCTTTTTGTGGCAGATGGCGAGGGACTACAGCGGCTGATTCCCCTGTTGCGGTCTTCTTTGGCACCCAGCCCATGGTCGGCCTATGTGAGGTACTGGAGTGAGTGGGTAGCTTTCTGCAACCTACGTGAGTTCCCTTCCTGTGAAGGGGAACAGGGCTTTCTCGGATCGCATTCGCTCATTAGGGCGGTGGAGGTCGCAGTGGTACAAGTCCTATGTTAGGCCTCTGTACGCTTGAGAGCGGGTGTCAATGTGACAGGGGTAGCAAGGGTTTGGGGCTTGCAGGGGTATACCGAATGAGGAGTGGGCCAAGGTTCAATGAGGATCTGGTCCATTGCAGGCAAGCTAATTCTTGTTTTTCTTTATTTCAGAAACACGTCCAGGTCCTGTACGGGTGTGGATCGTCGGCCATTCTTAATTAGAGCAATTAGAGCTGCAGTAATGCCAGGAGGACAGCAGCTAGGATTCCCTTTGTCCAGGGCTGTGTTACGTTGGCTAGGGTGCAGAGGCTTGGCCTGGGCAGAGCTGCCTGCATTGCTACAGAACGCCGCAAGAAGGTGGGAGAAACCCCACATTCTGATATTACATGCCGGTGGTAACGATGTGGGAGTCATTCCCACATTGGATTTAATTAGGGCAATGCAGTCACACCTGCGGCAGTTCAAACTCTGGTTTCCAGGTGTGCAAATCGGGTGGTCGAATGTGATCCCTAGATTGAGATGGAGGCACATGGTGTGTCACAAAGCGGCTTTTCAGGTCAGAAAAAAGATGAATAGGGACCTGAGGAAGCAGGTAGTGGACCTCAAGGGTTTTGTGATAGAGCACGGGAACATCTCGGCAGCCCATAAGAGTTTATATAGGCACGATGGGGTTCATTTAGAACCGGCAGGAGTAGATCTGTTCTTGCAGAACATCAGGCAGGAGTTACTCCTAAGGGTATAGGGTGGCGGCAAGAGTCAGGACCATTTAATATGCAGGTCGGTCTCTTGTGGCGGGTGGTCAGGATCACGGCTGCAGGCTGGAAGGAGGTTTGAATAATGGCCATTGCGGCCAGGGTGACGTCACAGGCTTGGTATGCTTGGGCGTGCTCGGGCTGATTATTGACGGGCCGAGAAAACCCCTAAATATTAAGTTGCGTGAGTATCTCCACCTTGTGGTCTGCAGCAGTGTCCCTTGGCCATTTTCTAGAAGGGGTTATTCATAGTTAGAATGTAGGCCCCGATTCCCGCCACCCGTGGTTAGTTGACCTGCAGTTGCCAGTTCCACGGCTGGTATCAATAAATGCGACCCACGGGTCTTTCACCCACAAACTGTGTTGAGTTGTTATTGTTAAGGTACCAACAGGATACCAAGGGTTAATACCAGATGAACAATGTCCTGAATAGGGAATCAGCAATTCACAACCCCAACCAGTTTTCCCCTCAAACATGAGACCAAGCTCCACATCGAGTACCTTGTGTAGTGCACATTGCCTCTCAAAATCCGCAAGGTACCCATCAATCTCTCCTTCTGTTTCCAGGAAGTTTTTAAAAGCTGCAAAATTTACTTTTCCCTTTTCCACTGGGGTTGCTGTGACTTGGGCTGCTGCAGCGCCGCTTTGGTGAAGTAGGTTGGCCTCCACAGCTGCTATGACCCGGTCGATAATTTCGGCAGATGGGTTGGGGCCATAATATGCCAGTCTTATTTTAACCGCCCGATCAAAGCTTGCTTCTTTAGGGGTTCTGTCTGATATGCTGGGCCCATTGGTTCCTTCTGTCCCTGGTACTCTTTCCATCTTAGTCAGTATTGTAATAATCCCCCTCTTCCTGAGGTTACTGGCTTGTGTAGTTGCTCTTCTGGGCGATAAGGATCCTCCCGTCGCTTGCCACCAATTGTTACGGTACCAACAGGATACCAAGGGTTAATACCAGATGAACAATGTCCTGAATAGGGAATCAGCAATTCACAACCCCAACCAGTTTTCCCCTCAAACATGAGACCAAGCTCCACATTGAGTGTAAAAAACAGAGTGTACTTTATTAAGGGCCATATGCCCAGTATATATGCAAGTCTAACCCCAGATGGGGGGGTTGAAAGAATGTTGTACATTAGTTAGAGAGACAACGCCCTTTGACAGGCCACAATAGGATTACATTATTTAAGCAGATAACAATTTAAACACAAGACATTTGGCTTTTCTTATCCTCTAGGCGTCTGCTCTCTGGAGGTGATTAAACAATGGAATGTTTATCACTTAAACGTAATTATAGCACACAATAGCTGAGGCCAGCAAACCTGTCTTTTAAAAAACAGCTTCTCAAAGCTGCACAAGGTCAATTCTTTTAGTTCTGACCGCAGGGTCTGTCACATAGCTCCCCCCTTGTGGAACACTCCGGCAGACCCGGCTTGACCCTTTGGCGGGTCAACCTGGGGATGACCGGACTAGGAGATGGTAGGCATGTCAGTTTGCCAGGACAATCCATCTGTATTCCCGTTATGAGAGAGAATTCCTGCCCGTATAAATAAGGGTTCAACTTCTTCAGTGCCCAGACCAGAGCTAAATAGTCCTTCAAAATCTCATCAGCTTCCTTACGAGTTTTTTGTACCTGCTCTTTATAGGTATCCACAATCCCTTCATACTGACATAGGGTGCCCTTGAGTTGCTGCACCTCACTATGAGCCAGCGTCAGCTTCTCCTCCAGTGTCACTAAGTTTGTCTTTAATGTTTCATGTTCCACTCTCAAGCTGGTGTTTTCTGCAGTCTGTCGGTGCAGCTTGTCTAGCAGAGATTCCTGTTCTAAACGTGCTTTTTCCTCTGCACTCCTCTTCTCTCCCGCTAGCACTGTTACATGATTATTTAACGTGACCATTTCATCCTCTACGTGACTCTTCTCCATCAGCGCATTATAACGGGACTTCCACGTATCAATAGCGGATAGAGAATTACTGAGCTCAGCATCCTGGGGCTTAGCAGCAGGAGGGTCAGACTCTGCTGCACGGATCTGGGCATGGGTAGTCACAGGGTTAACATCAGCGGGACCCATGGGAGCATAGGCAGAAACAAGGGGGGCCAAGTTATTTCCAAGGAGAACATCAGCAGGTAAGTCCTTCTTGACCCCCACATTCACAGGTCTAGCGCCCACTCCCCAATCCTAATGTACCCTGGCAACAGGTAGGCGGAACACAGTGCCCCCTGCTATCCTCACAGCCACAGTGTCTCCAGTGTGCTGTTTCTCAGACACAAAGTTCTTTTGAAGCAAGGTCATGGTAGCACCAGTATCCCGTAGACCACTGACCTCCTTCCCATTCACTTTAACCAGTTGCCGGTTATTCCGGTGGGCAGCTTGCATGGGGTCTGCTTCATGTAGGCAGCCCCAGCATTCTTGCGCCTCTACGTAGCGGGCCGCAGGCTGAGGATTACATGGGATTCCGCCGGCGGGTCTTCTCCAGGACTGTGCTTGGTTCGCGGCGTTTAGGGGACACTCTGGTCTTTTGTGCCCTAGTTGCTTACATCCAAAGCACCGAATAGGTTGTGAGTAGCCCTGCAAATTGAACCGGGCTCTCTAAGGGTAGTTCGTGGCCGGAGGCCGTGTGGTATAGCGGTGCGCCGGGGGTTGGTAACTGGCAGCTGCTGGGGTGACTGGGGGTCTGTACTCCACTCTAGCAGGGGGCTTAGTGGTAGCAGTGTCCAGTTTGTGGGCATCCGTATACTCATCTGCCAGGCGAGCAGCTTCATGCAGGGTGGATGGTTTACGGTCCCGAACCCACTCTCTAACTCCTGCTGATAACTTGTCAAAGCAATGTTCCAACAGGAATAGCTGCAGCACCTCTTCCCCAGATACGGCTTGGCACCCCGCTATCCAGTGAGCTGCTGTGCGGTGCACCTTACATGCCCACTCAACGTAGGAATCACCAGCTAATTTAACAGTGTCTCTGAACCGTGTCCGGTATGCCTCCGGTGTAACCGCATACCTGGAGAGCAGAGCCTCTTTCACAGTATTATAATCCCCAACTTCCTCATCTGGAATGGCCCGAAAAACCTCACTGGCCCGGCCGGATAATTTTCCGGATAATATCGTGACCCAGTCCTCTGCGGGTACCTTGTGTAGTGCACATTGCCTCTCAAAATCCGCAAGGTACCCATCAATCTCTCCTTCTGTTTCCAGGAAGTTTTTAAAAGCTGCAAAATTTACTTTTCCCTTTTCCACTGGGGTTGCTGTGACTTGGGCTGCTGCAGCGCCACTTTGGTGAAGTAGGTTGGCCTCCACAGCTGCTATGACCCGGTCGATAATTTCGGCAGATGGGTTGGGGCCATAATATGCCAGTCTTATTTTAACCGCCCAATCAAAGCTTGCTTCTTTAGGGGTTCTGTCTGATATGCTGGGCCCATAGGTTCCTTCTGTCCCTGGTACTCTTTCCATCTTAGTCAGTATTGTAATAATCCCCCTCTTCCTGAGGTTACTGGCTTGTGTAGTTGCTCTTCTGGGCGATAAGGATCCTCCCGTCGCTTGCCACCAATTGTTACGGTACCAACAGGATACCAAGGGTTAATACCAGATGAACAATGTCCTGAATAGGGAATCAGCAATTCACAACCCCAACCAGTTTTCCCCTCAAACATGAGACCAAGCTCCACATTGAGTGTAAAAAACAGAGTGTACTTTATTAAGGGCCATATGCCCAGTATATATGCAGGTCTAACCCCAGATGGGGGGTTGAAAGAATGTTGTACATTAGTTAGAGAGACAACGCCCTTTGACAGGTCACAATAGGATTACATTATTTAAGCAGATAACAATTTAAACACAAGACATTTGGCTTTTCTTATCCTCTAGGCGTCTGCTCTCTGGAGGTGATTAAACAATGGAATGTTTATCACTTAAACGTAATTATAGCACACAATAGCTGAGGCCAGCAAACCTGTCTTTTAGAAAACAGCTTCTCAAAGCTGCACAAGGTCAATTCTTTTAGTTCTGACCGCAGGGTCTGTCACAGTTATTTATTCACAGCAAGTGATATGTTAAGTGTTAAGTTATGGTTAAATTAGGTTACAAGCAGACACTCAGGAGAAGTAGGGCATTTAATCCCTTAAGAAAGTGCAGGGCAAATAGCCCGGAGCGTAGCTAAGGGTTAAGGCCTGGGTGAGTGAGTGCTGCTGCTGTGTGTGTGTGTTAGTTACAATGTTGAATTGGGTTGGGAGGGGTCTACCCAAACCATTCCAAACCAGAGTAGCTATTGATACGAACACTGAAGTTTGTATTACCCAGACAACCTACCCTGATGATGGAGGAGATACTAGCACTACTCTCGGGGCTCTCTTCACGGATGCAAACTAACTTTGATGAGCTTACATCTATAATCAGAAATACATGCGCTCAAGGAGACAGTATTACACTTAAGATGCGAAGATCCTCTACAGAGCGGGAAACCGCAAATTGATCTAACCACCCCCTCTCCACGGCAATCCCTTTCCAGTGCCACTCGATCCAGACTGAGAGGGATGAAACTACTCTGAACCCTATCTTACATTGCTGGAATCCAGGTAACCTCCACTACGCATCTAGCCAGAGATACGCTATACATCAGTGCAGCCATTACATTACATTCTCCTTAGCCAATACTCAAGAGGATGCAGCCGGTGTCCTGACGCAGGGTAGCTCCGTCATTTGTACAAGACTTTTTGACAGCTTACTACTAGCAGCGCAGAGAGGGAAGGGTCTGCTAAGGACTTTAGATTTTGAGACATCTGTCCCACAGGAACTTTTGAGACATGGCGTTTTTTTCCGGCTATCTACAACTACCCGCTGGCAACCTTCCACATACACGCTCCTATACCAGTCTTCCCGCGCGCCTGTCATTACTCAGTTTGCTGCTTCAGGAATAGGCTGACCAGAATTTGTTTTCGGACCCTTTTCTGTCCCATTGTGGAGGGCAGCATCTCTCGTTTCTCGGCTGTTATGCTGGGGGAATATGAATATGCTGATAATGGAAGAGAATGTCCAACTTTACTTCATACAGAGACTCATCTAATTAGTCAGGAAAAGTGTATTGGCACTTGTATAACGACTCTACAGTCTGATAATAGTTTTTTTTTTTTTTATGTCTATCTAAATCTGCTTTGGTTAACCAATAATATAGAATCCTACTGTCTGTATCCCCATATAGTATCCACAGTTTACTAATAGGAGGTGAATGTTAAGATATATTTATGTTTCCCTGAAGAGTTCTGTTTCACACCAAATGTTGATATAATACCACACCTTTGATATGGATGTACAACCTGTGATCTTAAGGTGACACGGAGTAGTTAGTATAGATATTACATATCTTCTTGACTTCATATATATTCTTGGGTCGTAAAGATACTCCTGTTATCGCTACCCTACATAACACTTAACTAGAGTATAACTATATTTAGACATGTTAATGTTTAGTGATTTCCCCCTGTTGTCATATTACTATATACTTTAGGTTTGTATCCTCTACCTATTTGAGACAAAGTATTGAATCTCCCTTTAAGCCTCTGCCCACTGTAGGACCCAAGCTGTACTATGACACGTTATGGGAGTCACGACTAATTTGATGGCAGGGTACCCAATAATATCCCTTATACGAACCAAGCTCGCAATAGCTCCTACTTACAAGCATAGATTTAGAGATGCCATCGATATTTATACTTCATAAGCAACGATGCTCCTTGTCTGGTATATCCTTTTTTTGAGATTTTGCTGTACACATTTAGGGCGAATTTAAACTGTATCAGGTTTGATGACCCATGTCTCTGTTGCCCTTTTTTCATTACAATTGGGCTGTTGTTTATGCCTTATCATGTGGAAATCTGCATATCTGACTATAACTTTATATTAATCTACTAGTACAGGTGGGTATGTATGGCTTAATGAAGGGGTATCCCAGGATATTTTTCTCCTCTTTTCATAATTTAGTATCCCGCTCACTGCTTGATGAGACTTATAGAAGGGCATTTAGAGGTATAGACTATTAGTCATACAAAAGTAACAGAAGGATTTTAGCAACATTACATCACTTCTTATACACATATAGTAAAAGAACTACACTGTCAGTTTATAAGGCTCTGTTTGTTCCAGCTATCTCACACTGATATAAACTCTGTAGGCTTGCTTCACACTATAATTATTGCCTAGCCTTGACTTAACTGGTAGCCTTGGCTGTCCAAGATGTCTAGACCTAGCAATGTGTACAGTCCATGTAACTTTAAGTTTACTCGCCCGAAGTCCCTCTCTCCAACTATAATATGCTCTAAACCCCACTAGTGTAGATGGATCCTTTAGTGCCACAGCTTTTACTAGTTATTCTACTGTCCATTGCTAACGCCCCTCTCCCTCCCTCTCCTAAATTAGTACGGATATAATTAATTTTCCAAGCGGTGCTTACCCGCTGATTCTTATAATTTCTTTAAGTTTAGGTACTAATCAATGCACTCTAGATCAATAACTCATATTTTAAGCAGTGCTTACCCGCTGATTGTTATTGACTATTCTGAAATCCCCCCCCCCCCTACTATATACTCATTTATTTATTTTTTGAAGCTCATAAAGAGCTGCCCATCTGACTATCAGCTATATCTTACATTCCTAGACCATTTGGCCTAAAAATTGGCTCCTAACTAGTCAGTCTATCTTGCTATTGTATTGTAAAATCGAGGTTTCATTAGCCTACCTACTGTTTATTTTATAATTTTTAAAATATTTTCCTCAATTCTATTTGTATTTTCTTTGTTGTTAAAAGGCGATCAATGTTCTATGTTGTGCAAAACCTCAATAAAAATTATTTAAAAAACAAAACAAAAAAACAAACAAACTACTAGCTCTCCTGACACAATGAGATGGACGTTAATAGAAAATGTAGGACAAAATACCAGAGGAGGTGATTTGGACTATGCCCTTGCAAAGAGGGAGGTAGGAGTACTTTTTAATTTATGGCTTTCTGATATAAAGTAAATAAAAAGTACAGTTCTCTGTTTCCCCCATCTGAAACCACTATATCAGTTTCTTGAGGAATACTCCCCTTAGCATAGATATGACATTGACTTAGCACTGGAGAGAAAGGGAGGTATGCACCGAGTGACACGTTATACAGGGACGATAGAGTGACACATCCTCTTTTTCTGGGGTACAATGTTGATGTGCTGATTTATTAAAGTTTTGCATCATGTATATATTTTATTCACTTTTGTACAATAAATTGTTATATTCAATTTAGTCATTTGAGTACTTATTGATACAGTGATTTACGATTAGAAGATAAGCATGTTAATATGAAAAACTACCCTATTAAGGCCATTGAGCAAGTCACATATATGTTTCACATTAATGTTGGTGTTGTTGTTTTTGATATTATGAATTTATGCAAATAAGAAAGTTACAATGAATGTACCCACTGATTATGTATTGATTCCAGCCCTTCCTTATTATAACATACAAAGCGTTGCTGCTTTGAAAAATATTTGAGCCTTGTGCAAGCAGAATTGTATTTGTATAAATATATTGTGACAGGGGATCCCGAGAAGTAGACTGGGCCGACAGCATCATTATGAATTACAACCTATCACAGAGGCTTTTAAGTTTAGGTCCGGATAGGCAGGTCATACAGCTGTGACTACGGCCGTTGGCTGAAACGCGTCAGCTGACCTGTGACGCTGCCAGCACCATCCGGATGCTTTAGGAACAGTGGGTTTGGAGTTTGTGAAATGCTGTTGAGCGTATTTTAAATGCATATGAATAAAAGAAAATGATTTTATACAAACGGACTCCCCGGCTTTAATTTTTGAATTGGATTGTCTTGCCTGATACCAGGTTGAGCACTTGGAGGAAACAGCTGTGCTGGAATGAGGGAATCGGAATCCACTGGAACAGTGTTTAGGCTGCAGCACCAGAGTCTACCCTGAGGAGGAGAGGTCAGTTATGAACTGCCGAATGTTAAATATGTTATCTCACTCTCTGTGGACCGGGGCCTGACTTTTGTTTGACTGTCAATGGGGAAACTGTATTTTCTGACACATTGTGTTGGGTGCTTGAAACAGCCACTATTGTAACTGTAAGACTGCATTAAAGGCGGTGGTATTCTATCCTCAAGTCCAGAGAAAATTATAGCAGCATCAGCTGCAAGTATATGTGTTTCTTTTTAAAAAGGGTATACTCTTTTGTTTGTTGGATGTGTATGAGTCTGGGCATGTGTATGAGTCTGGGCATGTGTATGAATCTGGGCATGTGTATGAATCTGGGCATGTGTATGAGTCTGGGCATGTGTATGAATCTGGGCATGTGTATGAGTCTGGGCATGTGTATGAATCTGGGCATGTGTATGAATCTGGGCATGTGTATGAGTCTGGGCATGTGTATGAGTCTGGGCATGTGTATGAATCTGGGCATGTGTATGAGTCTGGGCATGTGTATGAATCTGGCCATGTGTATGAATTAGGCTATGTGAGTCTGGGAATGTATATAAGTCTGGGAATGTGTATATGTCTTGGAATGTGTATGCAGCTGGGCTGGGCATGTGTATGCAGCTGGGAATGTGTATGCAGCTGAGAATGTGTATGTGGCTGGCAATGTGTATGTGGCTGGCAATGTGTATGTGGCTGGGAATGTGTATGTGGCTGGGAATGTGTATGCGGCTGGGAATGTGTATGCGGCTGGGCATGTGTATGTGGCTGGGCATGTGTATGCGGCTGGGCATGTGTATGCAGATGGGCATGTGTATGAGTCTGGGAATGTGCATGAGTCTGGGCATGTGTATATGACTGGGAATGTGTATGAGTCTGGGAATGCGTCTGAGTCTGGGAATGCGTCTGAGTCTGGGAATGCGTCTAAGTGTGGTCATGTGTATATGACTGGGCATGTGTATGAGCAGGAGTCTGTATATCTGCTATTCTTAGCTTATGATGTTAGAATGCCAAACATACACACTGGGTTGCACAGTTATGTGGAATGCACTAGTGATACAGGTATCTAGAGAGAGGAAAGAGGAGATGGTTCCCTGAGTTGTAGTAGATAACCCACATCACTTAGTTACCTGCACAAATAAGGGATTCAGTTACATGTTTTTTTGTATATAATGTTAATCACTGCTGGATTCCATTACTTCTTGCACGCTCCTTGATCTGAAGAAGAATAGAAACACAATCTGTAATTTTATATATCACACTATCCAACGGTTGATGGGATTGGGTAGGATAAAGAGTGTAATGATTACAATATATTTGCTAAAAAATATTTAATCTGTTTAATAAATTAAACTAAATGGGCTCAGTGCATCCATCTAACTAAGTTAGGTTAGACTTAATCAATAGTAATCATAACTGGCACCAGGTTTAGGGAGAATCTTTATGAACCTTGTATAAGTCCAGACACTCTATTCAGAGAGGCTTACCATCTCTCCTCTGTTTCTCATACTACACTAAGTAAATCTTGAACTGCCTTGATGCACTGCTGCAACTACAAACCATGTGACCAGCTACTCCAAACCTTGGGGTCGATCCGATAAAAATCGTCGCCCGCAAAAGCCGGCGACGCCAATATTTGCGCTGGTTTGGTATCCTATATACGGCGTAACCTAGAAGTTACGCCCGTATATTTCTGCCGTCGCCCGTAGTTTTTTGGGCTATAGGCAGGTATACCAAACCAGCGCAGTTTGGTATCCAATATGCAGCGTAAGGACTTACGTGGCGAAAATGGAGAAATCTTACTCCATTTTCACCTCGCCACAAAAAGCAGCCGTAAGAAGCCTTACGCTGACTATTGGAGCCCCGTAACTCCCTAAACTAACTAGAAAATAAACCTAACGCATGCGCAATGTCTATCTACCTGTCACCCACGATCTGCTAAATAAAACCTAACACCTAACGCATGCGCAATGTCTATCTACCTGTCAACCGCGATCCCCCCCCCCGAAATCCCTAATAAAGTTATTAACCCCTAAACCGCCGCTCCCGGACCCCCCGCCATCTACATAAACTAACCCCCTACTGTGAGCCCCTAAAACCGCCGCCATCTACCTTATCTATCGCCTAATGTGAACCCCTTACACCGCTGTCATCTACCTTATCTATCCCCTAATGTGAACCCCTTACACCGCTGTCATCTACCTTATCTATCCCCTAATCTGACCCCTTACACCGCCGCCACCTATATAACAAATATTAACCCCTAATCTAATCCCCCTATACCACCGCCAGCTATATTAATATTATTAACCCCTAATGTAAGCCCCTTACACCACCGCCATCTCTATTAAAATGATTAACCCCTAATTTAATCTACCTACCCCGCCGCCAGCTATGTTATCTATATTAACCCTAAGTATATTATAGTTAATATAGGTATTACATTATATATATTAACTATATTAACCCTAATTATATTAGGGTTAATATAGTTACTATAGTATTTATATTAACTCTATCTAACCCTAACACCCCTAACTAAATTTATATTAAATTAATCTAATTAATTTATAAACTAAAATATTCCTATTTAAATCTAAATACTTACCTATAAAATAAACCCTAAGATAGCTACAATATAATTAATAATTACATTGTAGCTATGTTAGGGTTAATATTTATTTTACAGGTAAATTGTTAATTATTTTAACTAGGTATAATAGCTATTAAATAGTTATTAACTATTTAATATCTACCTAGTTAAAATAATTACCCAATTACCTGTAAAATAAATCCTAACCTAAGTTACAAATACACCTACACTATCAATAAATTAAATAAACTACAAATATCTATCTAAAAATACAATTAAATTAACTAAACTAAATTACAAAAAAAACCAAACACTAAATTACAAAAAATAAAAAAAAGATTACAAGATTTTTAAGCTAATTACACCTATTCTAAGCCCCCTAATAAAATAATAAAGCCCCCCAAAATAAAAAAAATTCCCTGCCCTATTCTAAATTAAAAAAAGTTCAAAGCTCTTTACCTTACCAGCCCTTAAAAGGGCCTTTTGTGGGGCATGCCCCAAAGAATTCAGCTCTTTTGCATTTAAAAACATATACAATACCCCCCCATTACAACCCACCACCCACATACCCCTATTCTAAACCCACCCAAACCCCCCTTAAAAAAGCCTAGCACTACCCCCCTGAAGATCTCCCTACCTTGTCTTCACCACACCGTGCCGAACTCCTCATCCGATCCGGGCGATGTCTTGCTTCAAGCGGCAAAGAAGAATTCTTCCTCCGGCGATGTCTTGCTCCAAGCGGCAAAGAAGAATTCTTCCTCCGGCGACGTCTTCCTCCAAGCGGCAGCAAAGTCTTCTTCCTTCCGGCAGCATCTTCCATGAAGCGGCATCTTCAATCTTCTTTCTTCGCTCCGCCACCGCGGAGCATCCATCCCGGCCGACGACTGAACGACGAATGAGGTACCTTTAAATGACGTCATCCAAGATGGCGTCCGTCGAATTCCGATTGGCTGATAGGATTCTATCAGCCAATCAGAATTAAGTTAGAAAAATCTGATTGGCTGATTGAATCAGCCAATCAGATTCAAGTTCAATCCGATTGGCTGATTGGTTCAGCCAATCGGATTGAACTTGAATCTGATTGGCTGATTGAATCAGCCAATCAGATTTTTCTACCTTAATTCCGATTGGCTGATAGAATCCTATCAGCCAATCGGAATTCGGCGGACGCCATCTTGGATGACGTCATTTAAAGGAACCTCATTCGTCGGGAAGTCGTCGTGCCGGAAAGGATGCTCCGCGGCGGAGGAGCGAAGTAAGAAGATTGAAGATGCCGATTTGCTTGAAGACGTCGCCGATGGAAGAAGACTCTCTGCTGCTTGCTTCAAGACATCGCCCGGATGGAGGAAGACTTCACTGCCGCTTGCTGGAACACATCGCCTGGATCGGTTCGGCCCGGCTGGGTGAATACAAGGTAGGGAGATCTTCAGGGGGGTAGTGTTAGGTTTATTTAAGGGGGGTTTGGGTTAGATTAGGGGTATGTGGGTGGTGGGTTGTAATGTTGGGGGGTGGTATTGTGTTTTTTTTTGCAGGCAAAAGAGCAGTTTTCTTTGGGGCATGCCCCCACAAAAGGCCCTTTTAAGGGCTGGTAAGGTAAAAGAGCTTTGAACTTTTTTTAATTTAGAATAGGGTAGGGAATTTTTTTATTTTGGGGGGCTTTATTATTTTATTAGGGGGCTTAGAATAGGTGTAATTAGCTTAAAAATCTTGTAATCTTTTTTTTATTTTTTTGTAATTTAGTGGGGGTTTTTTTTGTAATTTAGTTTAGTTTATTTAATTGTATTTTTAGATAGATATTTGTAGTTTATTTAATTTATTGATAGTGTAGGTGTATTTGTAACTTAGGTTAGGATTTATTTTACAGGTAATTGGGTAATTATTTTAACTAGGTAGCTATTAAATAGGTAATAACTATTTAATAGCTATTATACCTAGTTAAAATAATTAACAATTTACCTGTAAAATAAATATAAACCCTAACATAGCTATAATGTAATTATTAATTATATTGTAGCTATCTTAGGGTTTATTTTATAGGTAAGTATTTAGATTTAAATAGGAATATTTTAATTAATAATATTAATATTAGATTTATTTTAATAAGAGTTTAGTTAGGATGTTAGAGTTAGATAGGGTTATTATACTTAATATATATAATATAATAACGATATTAACTATATGAACCCTAATATAATTAGGGTTAATATAGTTAATATATATAATATAATAACTATATTAACCCTAATATAATTAGGGTTAATATAGTTAATATAGCTGGCGGCGGTGTAGGGGGATTAGATTAGGGGTTAATACATTTATTATAGGTGGCCGCGGTGTAGGGGGATGTAGATTGTAGGCAAAAGAGCAGTTTACTTTGTGACAAAGCCCCGCCAAAAGCCCTTTTAAGGGCTGGCAAAAGAGCTGTTACTTTGGGGCAATGCCACGCAAAAAGCCCTTTTCAGGGCTATTTGTAGGGTTAGACTTAGGTTTAGTGGTAGGGATAGTTTAGTATTTTAGGGGTTGAATAATTTAATATAGATGGCGGCGGGGTAGGGGGATTAGATTAGGGGTTAATAATTTTAAAATAGATGGTGGCGGGGTAGGGGCTCACTTTAGGGGGTAGGTAAGGTAGATGGCGGCGGTGTTAGGGGCTCACTTTAGGGGGTTATAGATTTAATATAGCTGGCGGCGGTTTAGGGGTTAATAACTTTATTAGGTAGCGGCGGGCTCCGGGAGCGGCGGTTTAGGGGTTAATACATATTTTATTGTTAGGATAGTGAGGGGGGGATAGCGGATAGAGGGTTAGACGTGTCGGGCTATGTTAGGGAGGCGTGTTAGACAGTGCGGGTGATTTAGACTTTAGACAGGTTTTGTAGGCGCCGGCAGTTTCTAACGTGCCGCAAGTCACTGGCGACGTCAGAAATTTGTACTTGCGCAGATTTCTGGACATCGCTGGTTTGTCAGACTTACAGCACGTTAGCATCTGACGGCGCCATATATGGGATAGCTCGAGTTGCGAGCTGAAACTGCGGGCGACGCGGGTTCCCTCGCTTGCGCCGCAAACTACGATCTATATCGGATCGCGCCCCTTTTGTCTCTGCACCCTGAACCTGTAGTCTGTAAGCTCTTCAGAGCAGCCGTCTTCCTCCTTTACTAGTTTTAAGACTCTTATGTGTTTGTATCACATCACAAATCTTTGTCATTATATACGCCTATCTCTGTATCCAGGACTATGGAATTTTGTGGCACTAAACAAAAAAATGATGATAACAACAACAGTAATAATAATAATTATGAACAGGAACATCATGCTAGTCTAATATCCCTGGTTTCATGTTATACTGCGCACCCACTGCTAATTGCTGAAATTGCAAATGTTAGCACAGTAGCGGTTTGAACACGTAGAGCCTTTAAAGCAAAGTTAAAGGGACATTATGCACTCATTTTTTCTTTGTAGAAATGTTTTGTAGATGATCTATTTATAAAGCCCATAAAGTTGTTTTTTTTTTTTAATGTATAGTTTTGCTTATTTTTTAATAACATTGCTCTGATTTTCAGACTCCTAACCAAGCCCCAAAGTTTTATTTGAATACCGTCAGCTACCTTCTCCAGCTTGCTCCTGTTTGTGTAAAGGGTCTTTTCATATGCAAAAGAAGGGGGGGGGGAGTGTCTTATTTCCAACTTGCAGTGGGCTTTCCAGCTACCTTTTCAACAGAGCTAAACTGAGAGCTTCTAAGTAAGTTTTTAAACCATTTTATACTGGATTTTTATATCAGTATCTGTGCATCTTATTCTTTATAGTAGTGTCTATTACATGCAGTTATATGAAAATGAGTGTATACTGTCCCTTTAATGAGGTTTGCCACCCAGACAGTATATTTAAAGGGACAGTATACACCAATTTTCATATAACTGCATTTAATAGACTCTACCTTAAAGAATAATATGCACAAATGCTGATCCAAAAATCCAGTATAAAACCATTTAAAAACTTACTTAGAAGCACCCAGTTTAGCTCTGTTTAAAAGGTTAGTGGAACACCCACTGCAAGTGGGAAATATCAGACACTCCCACCCTCCCCCTTCCTTTGCATATGAAAAGACCCTTTACACAAACAGAAGCAAGCTGGAGTAGGTATACGTCGGTATTCTCCTAAAACTTCTGAGCTTGGTTAGGAGTCTGAAAATCAGAGCAATGTTATTTAGGAATAAGCAAAACTATCCATTTAATAAAAAAGTATTTAAGTTTAATGCTATTGTTCTGTATTAAGAGTTTTGTTTCATTGTTTAACTATGTTTGTTTACAATCTGCCAAACAAGGGGAAACAAATAGCCCACGACACACAAGGGGACACAGGGAGATAGAAATGTTACCAACTCTTAGAGCAGTAAGGTGGGGATCGCTTGAGATTGGGGGAGTTAACTCGAAAAATGAGGTCACAGAATATTAGCCTTATCTCTCACAATGTACAGGGCCTTAATACCGATATAAAACACAAGACAGCACTAACCCAATATTCCAAATTAAAGGCCAATGTCATATTTCTGCAAGAGACACACTTTACTCATAAGTTAATACCAAAATACTGGACTAAGCAATTCTCCCAAAATTACCATTTCACCACAGATAAAAAGAAAAGAGGGGTTTCTAGCCTCATACATAATTTGCTTAATTTCAATATGGAAGAAGTTATCAAAGACACAGAGGGTAGATACCTGTTAGTGAGAGAAAGCAGAGGAAGCATACAAGACACACAGGTCACATTCTGCAATGTGTATGCCCCGAATGCTAGGCAAGATTCATTCTTTTGTTAGGTCTCTCATCTGTTAACCCAATGGTCATAAACTAGAATTTTACTGGCAGGAGACTTTAACATATCCATGACCTCCCATAACACTGAACACGGAAAAAATTAACAAATAAACAACACTGACACGTCTCCATAGTCAAATAAATTAGGGACTCATTACTAGCACACAACATCCTAGAATCTTGGGATACTTTATATGGAAAAACCAAAGACTATTCCAAATTAGATTATATTTTTATAACCCAACTACTGATACCAGATTTGGAGTCCTCTTCTATACATACTTGTGTTTGGTCGGATCATTCTATAGTCCAATTAGACACTGAAGGCAAAAATAGTCTTCAGAGACCTTCGCTCATTGACATTTAACCCAATCACCATTAAGAATCCTGAGACTCAGAACTCTATTATTATGTGCTCTAATATATACCAAAGCATTAAGAGCCACTATTGAGACCTTACAGCTTGAGATTGATGATCTGACCAAACAACACCAATGGACATTGTCCAAGGTTACCTTTAAATTGCTCCAAGAAAAAAAGACATATCCTTTTGAAAATTCTAAATTAAACCCCAATCAGAACTACACAAAAACTAAAGACACAATATTTTATATACTCCAATAAGCCAGATAAGTTTCTGGCCTATAAGTTACGAGAGAGGATTAGATCTGTGTCCTTCCTTTTCCTGCAAAAATTAGACGGGGCCACTACATCACACCCCCAGAAGATCACTGATAGTTTGGCCCAATATTATGAACTCCTATACGATGGCAATAAGGTCAATTCATCACCCATAACCCAGATAATACTAAAACAGTTCTTGAGAATTCCACATTTAAAAACATTAGGGGAGGAGGACTGTAGGGAACTAAATGCTGATGTGACAACAGGAAAGATTCTAAATGCTATCAAGAATCTCAAACCAGGTAAGACAGCAAGACAGGATGGTTTCCCAGGGGATAATATTACAAGCTTTTAAAGTAGCACTAGTCCCCCATTTGCAGAAATTTTGCAAAGATATTATGCAGGGAAGGGAGATACCCCCAAAAATCTTACAAGCAAAAATAGTGATAATTCCTAAAGAGGGCAAAACCCCTAAACTGTGTAGAAAGTTACAGACTTTTTGATCAATCAGGGCGTAATTTTTTTACTAAAATACTAGCTAACAGACTCAAAAAACACCTTCCCACATTGGTTCACCCTGACCAAGTTGGGTTCATAGCGGATCGGGAAACCCCTAATAAAGTGCGACTCACGATTTCCTTGATGGACTATCTAAGGGAGACAGGGATGCCTTCTGTACTCCTTTCTCTGGACGCGGAGAGGGTGTTTGATAGGGTTGACTGGAAATATATGTTTGGGGTATTGGCTCATATGGGCTTCCACGGGTCATTTCTACAAGCAATCAAGAGTATATATTCCCATCCGAAGGCTACTATAAGTGTGCGGGTTATCAGTCAAGAACCAACAATATTTCAAATTAGCAGGAAACCAATGGCACTACTTATTATATAGATGTTTATAAAAACCTCTTCATAACTCCTGTCTTTATTAAGTTAATTTTAAACTCTGTGATACAGAGAAAGTGAGTTTGTGGTGCTGTGTATTATGAAAACTTAAAGCAAATTTGTGGTGGATTGAGAATTCACCAAGAAAGAATACACATATAGCACTCTTGAGCTTTAGGTATATATCTGTAGCAAATAATTGCAATGAAAAAACTGTCTGTTGTTCACAACAAATAATTAGTTAGTAATCATCAAGGTGAGAGAAAGGAAGATCATAAAATATAACTTTTATTTGCTTATTGATTAAAAAAAGGGGGGGGGGGAACAAACAATTAAAAACACACACAATATGGACTCATGCGTAATATAATCTAGTATGTCTATACAATGAATTGCCCTTAATGATTAGGGAATAAAGTTAAGACCTCTATAAGAGTCTGGACTGAAGGCGTTATGGCTTTCAGATGTGCTGGTTATAAGAATACACGATTGTGAGAAAAATAACACAATTTTGTAACACTTGTGTTCACAATTTTTCTTATTGTGTGTTATTAACTCATATCCTTTGAGTTGGTTATCTTGGATAAAACAAGTATACACCCAGAGTTAATCTAGTGTTCTGGGTAATTTGACAGCCTAGTTGGAATCTGATTTATATAAAGTCAGTTTCTATATTAACTTTCACACTTTGTTTGCTGGTTGTCAATGTTACTGGTGTGGTGAATTCTCAATCCACCACAAATTTGCTTCAAGAACCATCAATATCCTAAGTTGCACTCACCAGGGCTGCCCACTCTCTTCATTGCTATTCGCTCTCTGTATCGAGCCTCTCGTTTCTTATATTCATAATTTCCCTGAAATACATGGGGTACAAATAAAACACACAGAATACAAACTAACATTGTTTGCAGATGATGTCCTCCTAACTCTGACCAAACCATTAATGTCCCTACCAAATCTCTATCAGACCCTGCAAGAATTCTCAGACATTTCAGACTTCAAAATTAACTTAGAAAAATGTGAGACACTACCACTAGCTTTACCACAACATACCAGGAAACTAATAGAAGCAAATTTTGAATTTGCTTGGGCGAAGGATTCTATTAAATACCTAGAAGATAAATTATCACCAAAATATGCAGACTTATACAAACTAATTTATGTCCCTTTATATAAGGCACTTAAAAAGATCTGGGGAGGTGGAAACATTGGCTGACTATAAGTCATAAAGATGAATATTCTCCCTAGAATACTCCCTAGAAGCCTTAACAATTAAGGTCCCACTGGTAGACCTTAACACACTACAATCAGAACTAATTAATTTTCTCAGAGGGGGCAAGAGAGTTAGAATTGCTTCTTCTGTCCTAAGACAACATAGACATTTGGGAGGGGTAGGAGTTCCAAATCTGATGGTATATTATCAAGCAGCTAGTCTAGCCAAGGCTACACTATTAAGCAAAACTCCCTGTGATATTATATAAACAGGAATAGAGGCTGACCTGGGACGGTAGGACATTTTATGGGACAGGCAAAGTACATTTAATAAAAAATGCTACAAATCCCCTGTCACGGCAGAGACGATTCACATATGGACTTCACTGACTAAATCCCTTTAACTAATCCCTGCAAGTTCTATAGCTAGACAGATTAAAACACTTTTCCCACCAGAGTTTTATAGAAAGCTGGGGAAATGGGAAAATAAGGGATCATACAGGGTGGCAGACTTCCTGGAAAGAGGGCAGATAATTCCAAGTAAGCAGTTAAGAGACAAAATCTACCCATATAAGTTACATTGGTATCTGCATCTTCAGATATCATTGTCTCTCTCGCTAAACAATATCCCCAAACCTCTCTCACTCTTAGTGTGCTGGAACACTTTTGTAGCACAAATACTAGAAACAAGAAAATGATTACTTGTATACATTTAGTCTTACAAAAAGCTAAATACAAACTAAACCACCATTACTAGAAAGATAGGAGAGGGACATAGGAAGGGAATACCTGAGTGAATGGGACAAGATTTTTCAGAACTCTACTAAGGGCCTACTTAGTGCAGACTTTAAAGAAAACTGTATAAAAACCACATATAGATGGTACCTAGCCCCCATGAGATCCTCTCATTTTCCCCATAACACAACAACCAATGCTATAGAGGGTGCGTGGAACTAGGAACCTATATCTACATGTGGTGGGAATGTTCCAATTTAAAATCTATATGGACCAAGGTATCAGCTTTGTTGAGCACCTTGCTACACAAGCATATTACCCTAACGATATCCCAAGCCTTGTTAAACGCACATATAAAACCCTTTAACTCAACAATAAACACATTCATTAGAATCATATGCATGGCCACGAGAATTTGCATTGCCAGACATTGGAAAATAGGGACCCCCACGTGGTTGAAAATACTAGAGAAGATTAACAGTACATACACCATATTAGAACAAGCCTTTTAGAAACAGGACACTTCCAGAAGGTTTGGTTTTACCGGATTATGAAGGGCACCATATAAGAGAAGGTTAGCCTGAGTCCTAGAAGGGAGGCTGCAGATGACCTAATTAGAAGCCCCTCCCCCCACCTACAACTTATAACCCACCCTTCTGTTCTCTGGAATACAAGTTAACAGACGGCTGATTCAGAGACTCTGACTAGGGGATCCATAGATTCTGAAACTTTGTCTATGGAATATGTAGGTATATTTATATACAGGTAGCGATTTCTCAAGAGATTTAATTCTACTACTACTTCCATTATTATCTACCTCTGTTAAAAGACAAGTGAATGTAAGATTACACACATACTGTACTACCTGCTGTTGAACTCATTGTAATGATGATCGCTGCATAACAAAATACATTTTAAAAAAACATTTCAAATACATATAGGTGTTTTGTAAGGTATTTAAGTAAGGGTGTGTAATCATATCACCCTAAACATATATCAAAGTATAAAGCAAACATATCAATGATCCTATTACTCCCTTTAGTAACAGGTAATCAATACACATACAAAAACTGTTGATCACAATTTACAAAAAGGAATAGTTAGAGCGATTTACCTACTATGTAAGTAATCTCCATCAGATTCAATTGCTTAATCCAAAATTGCAACAAATTGTGACTAGTTTGTGAAATTTGACTAGAAGCTTTAGCAGTTTATACTAGCCTGCTTAGACGCAAGCAGATATATCACAGGGCCCTTGACTTAACACTGCCTGCACTGAAAACTTTGTGAAGTATTATAGCACCAATATCAATTGCTCATCATATACACAAATATATTTGGGGGGGGACACATAAATAAGACCAAGCTGAAGCCTTATTTAAAGAAACTTTTACAAAACAGTTAGTTCCTGGTGTACTTAGTACTACATTAAAAGTGCCACCCGTTCTTAAGATTTGTGCTTGATAAACCCACAAACAGGAAAACGGCAAATACCTGCTTTATGACTAAAACGCTGTGGCACTATTCATATCCACTTTTGCACACTTACATCTATTAGTTTAGCTTGCAGGGTTAAGAGATATCTCATAGGAAAAATAACAAAATGGACAAAACAAGTAAATCCTCTTCCTTAAAGGGACAGTAGACTGTAAAAATTGTGTTTCCATTAATGTATTTTAAATGACTTGTTATGACAGCTGCACAGTATTAAATGTAGAAGAAATTGCATTTTCATGCTTATATGTGTATATGAAGTAGCTGGTTTTGTGCTTTGAAACCACAGCCTATTACATTGGGTTCTCATTATGTTATCACTTTGTGTACACAGACTTGCTTCTTTATCTTTTATTTGTCTGGAACACCGATGCTCAATACATAGAGAGAACAATGGAAAATTATCATTTTATTACTTAACAATCCTGCATCCCACTGAGAGTGTAACTTCTTCTGCTGGCTGTGTTTACTTAAGCTTGTCAATAGCATATACTCCAGTATCAAAACTTTCAGTATAGGTGGCTATACTACAGACTAAATCAGCTATTTCAAATGCTGAAATATGAGTAAAGGAGCTACTGGTAATTCATTTGATACACTCTTGCAGGTAAAAAGGATCATTGGGAATAATTTAAAGGGGGAAACATTTTTGGGTGAACTGTCCCTTTCAGGGCCGGACTGGGAATATCTCCTGGTATCCTGGTAGGCCAATCCGGCCCTGGTCCCTTTAAGCCAGTATTTGCGGCCTGCTGACTTGTAACTAGACAAAACAACCGATCCACAACCAACAAGCACAAAGCTAATCACTGTACAAGTCCACAAATCACAAGACCTTGACAACAAAAACATCACAAAACAAGACCTCAAACATCTATCTTCAAAAGATTATATTAGGGATGTTTTATCAGAAATGCGCCAACTGTTCGGAGATCTGAAGAAAGACCTAAATACAGTGACACAGAAAGTCCAATTGCTTGAAGAAAAGTAAGACAGCATGCAACAAGACCTCCTTGACTCCACTCATCAACTGCAAACCCACCAAAATTATATTTATTTTCTTATGGAAAAAGTTGAAGAACAGAATAATAGAAACAGGAGGAACAACATACACATCCGCGGCATACAAAAAACTATCACACCTAAACCTCTACCTGGCTACCTTCAATAAGTGTTTTGCACGATCAAAGGCACACCTTCCTCTAAAAACATAGTTATGTAACATGCACACAGAACGTTGAGGCCTAAGCCGCCTCCAAAAGCACCTCCAAGGGACATCATTATCAAATTCATGAATTTCCAAGACAGAGAGGACATTCTTAAAAGTGCCAGAACTAAACCTTAAACAACATATTCAGGAATAGAACTTCATTTCTTCCCTGACCTGAGTCCTGTCATGCTGCAAAAATTAAGAGAACTTAAGCATATCACAAAGGCACTAAGGGAACAAAAGATCCCATACAGGTGGGACTTCCCTGTCAGCATAATCGCTATGAAAGACAGGAAATCAGTGGTCTACAGATCCAGAAAGACCTCCTAGACTTCAGCAACAGCTAGATCTAAACATACCACCATCTCCACTCAAAAAGCGGCAACTAAACAGCAAATGCTCAGATTCCTGTAATCCGCTCTGATCAACAGGACCCGAACCTTTAAGAGCATCCACAGATAAGTTCACACACAGACTCACACTGCTTCATGAACACTTTCTCTACTGTCAAACAAATGCTGAAATTCATGAAACAGTCTTAATGTCTTACTATTAATTGTATAGAAGTAATGCCTAGTTCGCTAGTTACACATAAGTTCACATATCATTTCATTAGCCTATATAGGCGGCCACCCTAGAATATAGATACCCAATTTCTTGCTATATCTTTTTAAGTCAAAGGCATGGACACTACCCTAAATAATATTATATTACTTGTTAACTATTTGATTTTGATTGGTTTGCATTTGGATATCACTCTCTCCCTCTATTGACGAGGGCCTGGGGTCTAAGATAGGAACAATAATTGTCTTTTATGTAGTCTTTCTAAGATATTATTTAAATTGTTACTGTACAAAGTTATTAGAGAAACAATTGTTGTATTATTAGTTAACTAATATTACATAGAGCACTAGAACAGTATACTTGGCTTTACTGATATCTAATGATATCTGATCATTATAACCCTCTAATTTCCCCTTCCACCCCCCTCTTAGCCTAAATATTATTTTTTTTAACCCATAATGATGCCCCTACCTCACATAAGAGAACGCTAACCTTGGTTACGCTTAACACAAAGGGTCTCAATACACCCAAACAAAGATCGACGGTACAAAGTGAAATCACAAAATTACAGCGAGATATAAAAAACCAACTTTAAAAAAGGTAGAGGGCCGAATTGGCGTAACCATAAATATCCATCAGTATACTTTTCCTCAAGCCCCCCCCAAAAAAACAGAGTAAGTATACTAATTAAACAATCAATCCCATTCCAATTATTACAAGTGTAAAAGGATTCTGAGGGCAGATATACTATATTAGTAGGCTTTCTGATGAATAAATCAATCAATCACAATGGTCAATATTTATGCACCCAACATTAACCAACACTCCTCCTTAAAAACACTGTCTTCTAAAATATTGAAAATCAATAAAGGCTCTCTCTTGATAGCAGTTGATTTGAATCTACCTCTGTAACCTCACCTTGATACCTCTAAAGGCACTGTCTTGCTTTAAAAAAAATACTTAAAAATGTAACAATGTAATAAGGGACCTAGCAGTCCATGGCACCTGGTGTATCTATAATCTTGAAGGAAGGGACTACACCTTTTTCTCGAAACCCCACCAATGTTACTCTCAAATCGACTATACCTTAGCAGACCAGATTAGCTTTGCATTAATACAATCTGTAGAAATACTCCCTATCACCTGGTCGGACCATGCACCAGTGAGATGTACACTAGTATGACAGACCCCCTGTTTTAATGGTGACTAGATGATCACTTACTGACAAACACTCAAGTCTAGCACGATATATAGAAATCATTATTAAAACGCAAACAACTTAGATCACATATACATGCCATGAAGGATAACCAAAACCAACACCACATGAACAGCCCGGCAATTTCAGAAATATTCTGTAAATATTATGATTCCCTATATAATCTCAAATCCCCTATCTAGCCATCAGACTCAACAACACCTATTGTGTCACAAGATCAAAAAATAAAACACTACTTCCAGGACCTCTCCCTCCCCCACATCCTCCAAACATAAGTGATAGAGTCCCTTGAGGAATCTATTTCTCTGGAAGAAGTTAAATATGCAATTTCAGAGATACCAACAGGGAAAAGTCCAGGCCCAGATGGGTTTAGTGCAAAATACTATAAAATGTTCTCTGACATCATAGTTCCCCACATGACCAACCTTTTTAAGTAGACTCAGGAGGCTCAATGTTGAAAGTACATATATCAGTCCTTCCTAAACCGGGAAAAATTCCTGATAAACCAGAACATTTTCGGACGATATCACTTTTAAATATAAACTTAATAGTTTTTGCCAAGATCCGAGCCAAGTGACTAAACAAATTTCTAAACTACCTAATATCTCTTGACCAAGTAGGGTTTATTCCTGGATGAGAGGCTAGGGACAACACCATCAAAATTGCACAATTAATCACCCAAGCACAGAATAAGGTAAGCCCCATGCTTCTCTTATCAACCGATGCAGAGAAAGCATTTGAAAGGGTGGGCTGGGATTTCCTCAAGGCCACCCTGTCACACATGAAATTCGGCCAAAGATTTATCAACAACATATTCTCCCTCTACACTCAACCTTCAGTACAAGTGAAGGTAGGTAAATGGCATCTTTTCTAACACATTTAAAACTTGAAACGAAACACGACAGTGCTGCCCTCTGTTCCCCCTGCTATTTGTTATCTCAGTAGAGGCATTTGCACACAAAATAAGAAATAATGAGGCAATATTAGGGATATGGGTCGGCAACTCTGAACACAAGATTATGCTGTACGCAGATGACATATTATTATCCATTTCAAACCCCAGGGTATCCTTGCCAGAGACTTTAAAATAATTTGCATCATACCAAACTGTTTATAATTTCCACTTAAATCTATCCAAATCGGAGCTGCTAAATATTTTGACCCCACAAGCAGATTTGACTCAAGCGTTATTTGATGACAATTATATGACACTAATGGCAGACATTATAAGAGACTTGTCCTCTTGGAAAAAACAAACTAGTGTTCTGGTTAGGAAAAATAGGGCTGATAAAAATTAATGTTTTGCCTAGACTATTATAGTATCTGCAGACTCTTACTATTCTCTTACACTACACTTGAATCCAAAGACTCCAGGGTGAGATAGAAAAATGTATATGGAAAGATATTAAACCAAGAGTAAGTAGAACTACCCTATACCTCCCCAAATAATCAGGAGGCCTAGGTCTACCCAACTTAGACCTTTACAAAAAAGCAATCACAAGCTGAATGGTGTTCAAACGCCCCTGAGAAACATTGGGCACAAATTAGCAGGGACATTCTACAAGTAGAAAATATAGGAGCACTGGGGTGGCTACTACCCAAACACAGGTCTCCAAATATAAAAGACTACTCTGTCCTTGAATAACTTTTTTCTCCCAATGGGACAAGATCATTAGAATACACCCGCAGATCTCAGCAGCATATTCCCCTTTAACCCCATTTAAACACAACCCAGAGTTGCCCCTCCCTAACACCGCAGAAACTGACGCACTTAGGTGAGATAGCAATACACAAAATTCTTTCTGAGACAAAGTTGAAACATTAAGAGGAACTAAGAAATTTGGGTTACAACTTCTCATGGTTCTCATACTGTCAATTATACCATTACATAACCACACATAAAAAGAAACACCAGCTAACTAGACCTCCAACACCATAAGAGAGATTATGCCTCAAGAATCCCTCACCCAAGCATCTGTTATCCATATCATACCACTTGCTCATGAAATCAGATAATGGTTCTCTTCCCACATACTGTATGTTCACAAGTGGCACAAGGAATTGGGAGTCAACTTGACCGACAAAGAATGGCAATTCATCTTCTTGCATCATACCAAAGCCTCTGTCTCAGCTAAAATCCAAGATGATGGAGAGACTGTTGCGAAGAGGGAAATATACTACATATCTGGTGGGGGTGAAGAACTCGCAATAGCTTGAATTAAAGACTGAATATCTGGAAAGCTAGCCAACTTCTTTTGAAGCTAAACAGAAAGAGAAGAAATCTGTCCCTTCAGGGAACTAGCTGATATGCCTTTTCTCCAATCCTTCTTGGAAAAACAAAATAATTCAAGGAACCCTTACCTTGTGCCAAGGAAAAACCTTGTTTCTCACCACGAAACAAATAAATTTACCATACCTTATGGCAAAAACGTCTGGTTACTGGCTCATGAACCTGAACCAAATTGCCAATAACCCTGTCAGCAAACTCTTTCTAGGACAACCTTCAGAGTTCAATCTCAATGCAGACAGCTTCAGAGAATCTAGATATTGATAAAAGAAAAGACCTTGATAGACATAGTCCGATCTCTGAGGAAATCTCCATGGAGGAGCAGATGACATCTTTACGAGATCTGCAGGACCACGCCAGAGTTATTAGAAACACCTTTCTGATTTATTTGCACAACCACTCGAGGAAGAAGGACAATTGGAGGAAATAGTGAAATAAGATTGAACTTCCACGGAACCGCTAAAGTGACCACCAACTCTGCTCAAGGACTTTTCAATCTTGACCCATATCTGCGCAGATTGGCATTGAGCCATGAGCCATTAGCTCTATCTCCAGAACCTCCTCTAAGGATTTTCTCAGAAAATACTTCCTGATGTTGCGACCGCCCTCTGTGACACTGAGTCCACCTGCTCAGAAAATCTGTTCCCCCATTGTCCACTCCCAGAATGAGAATGTCAGAGAAGAGACAATTGAAAGTATCTGACTAGTAAAGCATCCAAGAGACTTTTCCCAATGCCAGGGGGCTACAAGACCCTCTCTGGTGACTTAAATAAGCCACAGTTGTGATGCTGTTTAACTGGAATCTATATATCAAAAAGAAAAACAGCTGAGGCCCCAACCAAAAAAAAGTTGGAGATGGCCGTCATATCCAGAATGCATATGAGAAGAGTCACCTAATCCAGACGCCATGTTCCCTGAATCCTCAGAGAACCCCACACAGTGTACCATCCTGAAAAGTTCACATCTGAGAAAATAATCCCCCAGGATGACAAAAAACACATTCCAAGAACCTCCCATTCCACTGTCAGAGCATAACTAACTTTAGAGGTCTCTGAGGATGGCAAGCAGATGGAATAGTATCCAAAGCTAATCCATAAGACCTACATGTTATACCACCTCAGAACCTAGTCCAAGCTGTCACACCCTGGTCCTGAACCTGGGATTCCTGATACACACACTGTATCTCTCCAATAGAGGGCATTCTACTGAGGCTG
This sequence comes from Bombina bombina, assembly GCF_027579735.1. NCBI lineage: Eukaryota > Metazoa > Chordata > Amphibia > Anura > Bombinatoridae > Bombina > Bombina bombina. The sequence continues at coordinate 18,533,842 of NC_069510.1, read as the reverse complement.
TGCAGACTAAACAACCTGGGCTTCTGCATTGAGCCACCAAAGACCTAGTATAGACATGAAAAATACAGCAGGTAGTCTTAAACTAATTCGAAAAACATATCCCCACTGGGAAATAAAAACGTAGTCCTCTGGGTCGGAAGTGCACAGTGAAAACCACTGTGTTACCAATGATAAGATAGAACTTAGGGCAAAACCCTTTTTACCCAAATTAATTTCCATAGTAACCCACTTTGAGGGTAGACTTGAAAGGAAAACCCGATAGTCAGACCAAAATGTCGGCCAAACAAAGTGCAAGCATTCCCTGTAGATTGTCCACAGGAAATAGGGGTCCTGGAACCTTGACAAGACCCCAGGGAGCGACAGATAACCAGCTGGAAGAGCAATGAAATTAAATGTTTGTCCAGGAAAACCAAATGTAGGCTCTGGAACTATATCTGAATTGGAAGTTGAAAGCAAGATTCCTTTTGAATCTGTGGGGCTCATGGATAGATCCTTCCGCACTCAAAAAGATAAAAAGGCTTGAAAAGCATAGATGATGCTAACAAACCCAAAAAAGGTTATTAGCAGTAAGCCAAAAGAGAGTATCTCAACTGCCCCTACCAATATAACATAGAGTAAATATTGGTATGGATATCCAAAACTACCAGAACCCCGTCTACCCTACAAAATAATACTGGAAGGACAAGAAATCACCAAAATGATATGGTGTATACAAGAAATTAAAGGACAAGAATAAGACCTGACCATGAGCCATTGAGCATAGTTATTTAAAATAACAGCTAAGATGGGCATCATTTGTATACCAATGCGATCAAGGCCCCATAGTGGAGATGACATTATTTGCGTAAAAAAAAAACCTGCAACAGCAACATTTAACCCCATTGCCGTCGGTCACAAGTACAAAAAATCTCCAAAGGGGAACTTGCTCTGAGCCCACGAGTCTGGTTCTTCACACATACACTGAGAACACAAGAATAGGTTGTATCTCCATAAAGGAGTAGTACCCTCATGGGATTCTTAAAGCAGGCTACTAGCCGGAATAAACAGTATTAAGGGTATAACTAACTTCCCATGTTAGCAAAAGACCTCATAAATGTAAGTAATAGCGTGTCATCATAAGAGAGTAACTAACCCCTTACTGTATAACCATACTGTTCACATCCTCTTCTCCTTGAATAAAGAAGAATTTGCTGGAAATGTGTAAATCGCACCCAAGTGACTGCATTTGCGATCCGGTCCTTCATAGAAAGCATAGTTCTCTACATTAACAGACCCCCAGAAAGTAGGCATAATTGTGGCACCATTTGCCAGAAGGGAGGATAGCCTAAGTATACTGGAAGCAGGCACAGGAAGCTTCCCTGGTACATCCAGAAGCTAACATTCCCCAAATCACTACTAAGAGAATTGCATGGCTACTAACAACTCCCCTGTTCTCTCTTGAGGGAAACAATCTATTTAGAGCATGAAAATCCAGAAACTTCAGCAGAGCACCACTCTCTGTCATCTTCCTTGTAGATGAAACAAAGAATTACTGAGAGGGTAGGGGAAGTGGGAGGGATATTTAATGCTTTTATTGGGGTGTCTTTGCCTCCTCCTGGTGGCCAGGTGTTGAATTCCCATAGGTAATAAATAATTTCATGTATTCTCTGGACTCTAAGGGGGGAAACAGAGAGGGATAAAGAGGGGAGACAGAGGGGAGACCGAGAGAGATAGAGGGGAGACAGAGGGGAGACAGAGAGAGAGAGAGACAGAGAGACAAAGGGGAGACAGAGACTTCATGCATAGCATTTAAAATATGTAATTAATCAGCAGGCTCCAGCCCTTACCTTGCAAGCCTATAACAAGTCCCTCAGTCTCCACATAGTGCAGCCCAGGACTTGCTGACAGTTTGGCAGGGTTTCAGCAGATCCACATCTACTTCTGGGCCAGTTCTCCTCCCTCTCTCTTCTGCGTCAGTTCGGGAAGAGAGACATAGACACAGAGGAAGGGGAGACAGAGAGACACAGAGGAAAGGGAGACAGAGAGAGAGTGACACAGAAGAAAGGGAGACAGAGAGAGAGTGACACAGAGGAAAGGGAGACAGAGAGAGAGTGACACAAAGGAAAGGGAGACAGAGAGAGAGAGAGAGACAGAGGAAATGGAGACAGAGAGAGAGAGACACAGAGGAAGGGGAGACAGAGAGAGAGTGACACAAAGGAAAGGGAGACAGAAAGAGGGTGACACAAAGGAAAGGGAGAGAGAGAGAGAGAGAGAGAGAGACAGAGGAAAGGGAGACAGAGAGAGAGAGAGAGACAGAGGAAAGGGAGACAGAGAGAGAGAGAGAGACACAGAGGAAAGGGAGACAGAGAGAAGGTGACACAAAGGAAAGGGAGACAGAGAGAGAGTGACACAGAGGAAAGGGAGACAGAGAGAGAGACACAGAGGAAAGGGAGACAGAGAGAGAGTGACACAGAGGAAAGGGAGACATAGAGAGAGTGACACAGAGGAAAGGGAGAGAGAGATAGATAGATACAAAGGGGAAAGAGAGAGAGAGAGAAAGAGGAAAGAGAGAGAGAGAGAGGAAAGGGAGAGAGAGAGAGAGAGAGAAAGGGAGGGAGAGAGAAAGAGAAAGGGAGGGAGAGAGACAGAGGAAGGGAGGGAGAGAGACAGAGGAAGGGAGGGAGACAGAGGAAGGGAGGGAGACAGAGGAAGGGAGGGAGAGAGACAGAGGAAGGGAGGGAGACAGAGGAAGGGAGGGAGAGAGACAGACAGAGGAAGGGAGAGAGAGAGAGAGAGAGACAGAGGAAGGGAGGAAGAGAGAGACAGAGGAAGGGAGGAAGAGAGAGACAGAGGAAGAGAGGGAGAGAGAGACAGAGGAAGGGAGAGAGAGAGAGAGAGACAGAGGGAGGAAGGGAGGGAGAGAGAGACAGAGGGAGAGAGGGAGGGAGGGAGAGAGAGACAGAGGGAGGGAGGGAGAGACAGAGGGAGGGAGAGAGAGGGAGAGACAGAGGGAGGGAGAGAGAGACAGAGGGAGGGAGAGAGAGACAGAGGAAGGGAGGGAGAGAGAGACAGAGGAAGGGAGGGAGAGAGACAGAGGAAGGGAAGGAGAGAGACAGAGGAAGGGAGGGAGAGAGACAGACAGACAGAGGAAGGGAGGGAGAGAGACAGACAGAGGAAGGGAGGGAGGGAGAGAGAGACAGAGGAAGGGAGGGAGAGAGACAGAGGAAGGGAGGGAGACAGAGGAAGGGAGGGAGACAGAGGAAGGGAGGGAGACAGAGGAAGGGAGGGAGACAGAGGAAGGGAGGGAGACAGAGGAAGGGAGGGAGAGAGACAGACAGAGGGAGGGAGAGAGACAGACAGAGGAAGGTAGGGAGAGAGACATACAGAGAAAGGGAGAGAGAGAGAGACAGAGGAAGGGAGGAAGAGAGAGACAGAGGAAGGGAGGGAGAGAGAGAGACAGAGGAAGGGAGGGAGAGAGAGAGACAGAGGAAGGGAGGGAGAGAGAGAGACAGAGGAAGGGAGGGAGAGAGAGACAGAGGGAGGGAGGGAGAGAGAGACAGAGGGAGGGAGGGAGGGAGAGAGAGAGAGACAGAGGGAGGGAGAGAGAGACAGAGGGAGGGAGGGAGGGAGAGAGACAGATGAAGGGAAGGAGAGAGACAGAGGAAGGGAGGGAGAGAGACAGAGGAAGGGAGGGAGAGAGACAGACAGAGGAAGGGAGGGAGAGAGAGACAGAGGAAGAGAAGGAGAGAGAGACAGAGGAAGGGAGAGAGAGAGAGAGAGACAGAGGGAGGAAGGGAGGGAGAGACAGAGGGAGAGAGGGAGGGAGGGAGGGAGAGAGAGACAGAGGGAGGGAGAGAGAGACAGAGGGAGGGAGAGAGAGACAGAGGAAGGGAGGGAGAGAGACAGAGGAAGGGAAGGAGAGAGACAGAGGAAGGGAGGGAGAGAGACAGACAGACAGAGGAAGGGAGGGAGAGAGACAGACAGAGGAAAGGAGGGAGGGAGAGAGAGACAGAGGAAGGGAGGGAGAGAGACAGAGGAAGGGAGGGAGACAGAGGAAGGGAGGGAGAGAGACAGACAGAGGGAGGGAGAGAGACAGACAGAGGAAGGTAGGGAGAGAGACATACAGAGAAAGGGAGAGAGAGAGAGAGACAGAGGAAGGGAGGAAGAGAGAGACAGAGGGAGGGAGGGAGAGCGAGACAGAGGAAGGGAGGGAGAGAGAGAGACAGAGGAAGGGAGGGAGAGAGAGAGACAGAGGAAGGGAGGGAGAGAGAGACAGAGGGAGGGAGGGAGAGAGAGACAGAGGGAGGGAGGGAGAGAGAGACAGAGGGAGGGAGAGAGAGACAGAGGGAGGGAGGGAGGGAGGGAGAGAGACAGATGAAGGGAGGGAGAGAGACAGAGGAAGGGAGGGAGAGAGACAGAGGAAGGGAGGGAGAGAGACAGACAGAGGAAGGGAGGGAGAGAGACAGACAGACAGATGAAGGGAGGGGGGGGGGGGGAGGGAGAGGAAGGGAGGGAGGGAGAGAGAGAGAGACAGAGGAAGGGAGGGAGAGAGAGACAGAGGAAGGGAGGGAGAGAGAGACAGAGGAAGGGAGGGAGAGAGATACAGAGGAAGGGAGGGAGAGAGATACAGAGGAAGGGAGGGAGAAAGACACAGAGGAAGGGAGGGAGAGACAGAGGAGGGGAGAGAGAAAGCGACAGGCATAGAAAGGGAGGGAGAGAGACAGGCATAGAAAGGGAGGGAGAGAGACAGACAAAGGAAGGGAGGGAGAGAGACAGACAAAGGAAGGGAGGGAGAGAGAGAGAGACAGACACAGGAAGGGAGGGAGAGAGAGACAGAGGAAGGGAGGGAGAAAGACACAGAGGAAGGGAGGGAGAGACAGAGGAGGGGAGAGAGAAAGCGACAGGCATAGAAAGGGAGGGAGAGAGACAGGCATAGAAAGGGAGAGAGAGAGACAGACAAAGGAAGGGAGGGAGAGAGAGAGACAGACACAGGAAGGGAGGGAAAGAGAGAGACACAGGAAGGGAATGAGAGATACACAGGAAGGGAGTGAGATAGAGTTAAGGGGGAGACAGTGAGAAAGGTACAGAGGGGAAACAGAGAGAGAGAGACATAGGGGGAACAGAGAGAGACAAAGAGGAGAGAGACCACATGTATAGCATTGAAAAAATATGTAATTAATCAGCATGCTCCAGCCCTTACCTTGCGAGCCCATGACTAGCCCCAAGAGTTGCTGAAAGTTTGCCGGGGTTTCAGCAAATCCGCATCTACCTCTGGGCCAGTTCTCCTCCCTATCTCCTCTATGCCAGTTCGAGAAGAGCGACAGAGACACAGAGGAAGGAGCGACAGAGACACAGAGGAAGGGGAGACAGAAAGAGAAACACAGAGGAAAGGGAGAAAGAGAGAGAAAGACACAGAGGAAGGGGAGACATAAAGAGAGACACACATAGGAAAGGGAGACAGAGAGAGACACCAAGGAAGGGGAGACAGATAGAGAGGGGTAGAGAGAGAGAGAGACAGAGAAAAAGTGGAAGGGGAGACAGAGAGAGAGAGAGGTGGGGAGACAGTGAGAGAGAGAGAGAGAGAGAGAGAGAGAGAGAGAAAGAGGAAAGAGAGAAAGAGAGTGAGACACAGGGGAAGGAAGGAGAGAGAGAGAGAGAGAGAGAGAGGAAGTGGAGACAGAGAGGAAGGGACCCAGAGAAAGGGGGGAGAGAGACACACACAGAGGAAGGGAAGATACAAAGAGGAGGGGGAGAGACACACAGAGGAAGGGGAGAGAGACACACAGAGGAAGGGGAGAGAGACACACAGAGGAAGGGGAGAGAGACACACAGAGGAAGGGGAGAGAGATACACAGAGGAAGGGGAGAGAGAAGAGGAAGGGGAGATACAGAGAAAGACAGAGGAAGGGGAGAGAGACAGAGGTAGGGGAGAGAGACAAAGATAGGGGACGGAGAGGTACAGAGGAAGGGGAACGAGATAGTCATAGGAAGGGGAGCGAGATAGTCAGAGGAAGGGGAGAGAGAGAGACACCACCAGAGGGAAGAAGAGAGAAATAGACACACAGAGCAAGGAAGGGAGAGATACAGACAGAGGAAGAGAGAGACAGACAGAAGAATGAGAGAGACAGACAGAAGAAGGGAGGGAGACAGAGGAAAGGAGGGAGAGAGAGACAGAGGAAGGGAGGGAGAGAGAGACAGAGGGGAAACAGAGAGATAGAGAGAGACAGAGGGGAGAAAGAGAGAGAGACAGAGTGGAGACAGACAGAGAGAGAAAGGGGGAGACAAAGAGAGAGAGGCATAGGGGAGACAAAGAGAGAGAGACAGGGGGAGACAAAGCGAGAGAGAGAGAGACAGGGGAGACAAAGAGAGAGAGAGACAGGGGAGACAAAGAGAGAGAGACAGGGGAGACAAAGAGAGAGAGGGGAGACAGAGAGAGAGAGGGGAGACAGAGAGAGGAGGAGGGGAGACAGGGAAAGACAGAGGGGAGACAGAGAAAGACAGAGGGGAGACAGAGAAAGACAGAGGGGAGACAGAGAGAGACAGACACACAGAGAGGGGAGACAGAGAGATACACACGCAGAGAAAGGGAGAGAGATAGACAGAGGAAGGGAGGGAGAGACACAGAGAAAGGGAGAGAGACACAGAGGAAGGGGAGAGAGACACACAGAGGAAGGGGAGAGAGAGACACAGAGGAAGGGGAGAGAGATACACAGAGGAAGGGGAGAGAGAAGAGGAAGGGGAGATAGAGAGAAAGACAGAGGAAGGGGAGAGAGACAGAGGTAGGGGAGAGAGACAAAGATAGGGGACGGAGAGGTACAGAGGAAGGGGAACGAGATAGTCATAGGAAGGGGAGCGAGATAGTCAGAGGAAGGGGAGAGAGAGACACCACCAGAGGGAAGAAGAGAGAAATAGACACACAGAGCAAGGAAGGGAGAGATACAGACAGAGGAAGAGAGAGACAGACAGAAGAATGAGAGAGACAGACAGAAGAAGGGAGGGAGACAGAGGAAAGGAGGGAGAGAGAGAGAGACAGAGGAAGGGAGGGAGAGAGAGACAGAGGGGAAACAGAGAGATAGAGAGAGACAGATTGGAGAAAGAGAGAGAGACAGAGTGGAGACAGACAGAGAGAGAAAGGGGGAGACAAAGAGAGAGAGGCATAGGGGAGACAAAGAGAGAGAGACAGGGGGAGACAAAGCGAGAGAGAGAGAGAGACAGGGGAGACAAAGAGAGAGAGAGAGACAGGGGAGACAAAGAGAGAGAGAGAGACAGGGGAGACAAAGAGAGAGAGGGGAGACAGAGAGAGAGAGGGGAGACAGAGAGAGAGGGGAGACAGAGAGAGGAGGAGGGGAGACAGGGAAAGACAGAGGGGAGACAGGGAAAGACAGAGGGGAGACAGAGAAAGACAGAGGGGAGACAGAGAAAGACAGAGGGGAGACAGAGAGAGACAGACACACAGAGAGGGGAGACAGAGAGATACACACGCAGAGAAAGGGAGAGAGATAGACAGAGGAAGGGAGGGAGAGACTCAGAGAAAGGGAGAGAGACACAGAGGAAGGGAGGGAGAGAGAGAGACAGAGGAAGGGAGAGAGAGAGACAGAGGAAGGGAGGGGGAGAGACAAAGAGGAAGGGAGGGAGAGAGAGGCAGAGGGGAAACAGAGAGATAGAGAGAGACAGAGGGGAGAAAACAGAATTTATGCTTACCTGATAAATTACTTTCTCTTGCGGTGTATCCAGTCCACGGATTCATCCTTACTTGTGGGATATTCTCATTCCCTACAGGAAGTGGCAAAGAGAGCACACAGCAAAGCTGTCCATATAGCTCCCCCTCTGGCTCCACCCCCCCAGTCATTCGACCGACGGTTAGGAGAAAAAGGAGAAACCATAGGGTGCAGTGGTGACTGTAGTTTAAACAAGAAATTTTAACCTGACTTAATTGCCAGGGCGGGCCGTGGACTGGATACACCGCAAGAGAAAGTAATTTATCAGGTAAGCATAAATTCTGTTTTCTCTTGCAAGGTGTATCCAGTCCACGGATTCATCCTTATTTGTGGGATACCAATACCAAAGCTTTAGGACACGGATGAAGGGAGGGAACAAGACAGGTAACCTAAACGGAAGGCACCACTGCTTGCAAAACCTTTCTCCCAAAAATAGCCTCCGAAGAAGCAAAAGTATCGAATTTGTAAAATTTGGCAAAAGTATGCAGTGAAGACCAAGTCGCTGCCTTACAAATCTGTTCAACAGAAGCCTCATTCTTGAAGGCCCAAGTGGAAGCCACAGCTCTGGTGGAATGAGCGGTAATTCGTTAAGGAGACTGCTGCCCAGCAGTCTCATAAGCCAATCGGATGATGCTTTTCAACCAGAAGGAAAGAGAGGTAGCCGTCGCTTTTTGACCTCTCCTCTTACCAGAATAGACAACAAACAAAGATGAAGTTTGTCTGAAATCCTTAGTTGCTTGTAAATAGAATTTCAAAGCACGAACCACATCAAGATTGTGTAAAAGCCGTTCCTTCTTAGAAGCTGGATTAGGACACAGAGAAGGAACAATGATTTCCTGGTTAATGTTCTTATTAGAAACAACTTTAGGAAGAAAACCAGGATTGGGACGCAAAACTACCTTATCTGCATGGAACACCAGATAGGGTGAATTACACTGCAAAGCAGACTATTCTGAAACTCTTCGAGCAGAAGATATAGCTACCAAAAACAAAACTTTCCAAGATAACTTAATATCTATGGAATGTAAAGGTTCAAACGGAACCCCTTGAAGAACTGAAAGAACTAAATTTAGACTCCATGGAGGAGCCACAGGTTTATAGACAGGCTTGATTCTGACTAACGCCTGCGCAAATGCTTGAACATCTGGTACTTCTGCCAGACAGGATAGACAGAGCGGATATCTGCCCCTTTAAGGAACTAGCTGATAAACCTTTCTCCAATCCTTCTTGGAGAAAAGACAATATCCTTGGAATCCTAATCTTACTCCACGAGTAACCCTTGGATTCACACCAACAAAGATATTTCCGCCATATCATATGGTAAATTTTCCTGGTGACAGGTTTTCTAGCTTGGATCAGAGTATCTATGACTGATTCAGAGAACCCACGCTTGAATAGAATTAAGCGTTCAATCTCCAAGCAGTCAGCTGCAGAGAAACTAGATTTGGATGCTTGAATGGACCCTGTATTAGAAGATCCTGCATCATTGGCAGTGTCCATGGAGGGACAGATGACATGTCCACTAGGTCTGCATACCAAGTCCTGCGTGGCCACGCAGACGCTATCAGAATTACCGAGGCCTTCTCCTGTTTGATTCTGGCTACCAGTCGAGGGAGAAGGGGAAACGGTGGAAAGACATAGGCCAGATTGAAGGACCAAGGTGCTACTAGAGCATCTATCAATGCCGCCTTGAGGTCCCTGGACCTGGAACCGTAAAGAGGAAGTTTGGTGTTCTGACGGGACGCCATCAGATCCAACTCTGGAATGCCCCATAGCTGAGTCAGCTGAGCAAATACCTCCGGGTGGAGTTCCCACTCCCCCGGGTGAAAAGTCTGACGACTTAGGAAATCCGCTTCCCAGTTGTCTACTCCTGGGATGTGAATTGCAGATAGATGGCAAGAGTGATCCTCCGCCCACCTGATTATCTTGGTTACTTCCTTCATCGCTAAGGAACTCTTTGTTCCTCCCTGATGATTTATGTATGCTACAGTCGTGATGTTGTCCGACTGAAATCTGATGAACTTGGCCGCCGCTAGCTGAGGCCATGCCTGGAGCGTGTTGAATATCGCTCTCAGTACCAAAATGTTTATCGGGAGAAGAGACTCTTCCCGAGACCATAGGTCCTGAGCTTTCAGGGAGCCCCAGACCGCGCCCCAGCCTAACAGACTGGCGTCGGTCGTTACAATGATCCACTCCGGTCTGCGGAAGCACATTCCCTGAGACAGGTGATCCTGAGACAACCACCAGAGAAGAGAATCTCTGGTTTTCTGGTCCAGTTGGATTTGAGGAGACAAATCTGCATAATCCCCATTCCACTGTTTGACCATGCACAATTGCAGTGGCCTGAGATGAATTTGAGCAAAAGGGACTACGTCCATTGCTGCTACCATTAATCCGATTACCTCCATGCACTGAGCTACAGATGTCCGAGGAATGGAATGAAGAACTCGGCAAGTACTTAGAAGCTTTAACCTTCTGACCTCCGTCAGAAATATTTTCATTTCTACCGAGTCTATTAATGTTCCCAGGAAGGGAACCCTTGTGAGCGGGGACAGATAACTTTTTTCGGTGTTCACCTTCCACCCGTGAGACCTTAGAAAGGCCAGAACAATATCCGTATGAGCCTTGGCTCTGGGAAAAGACGACGCCTGTATTAAGATGTCGTCCAGATAGGGTGCTACTGCAATGCCCCGCGGTCTCAGTACCGCTAGAAGGGACCCTAGCACCTTTGTGAAAATTCTGGGAGCAGTGGCCAACCCGAAGGGAAGGGCCACGAACTGGTAATGCTTGTCCAGAAAAGCGAACCTTAGGAACTGATGGTGATCTTTGTGTATAGGAATATGAAGATACGCATCCTTTAGATCCACGGTAGTCATATATTGACCTTCCTGGATCATCGGTAAGATTGTCCGAATGGTTTCCATCTTGAAAGATGGAACTCTGAGGAATTTGTTTAGAATTTTTAGATCCAGGATTGGTCTGAAAGTTCCTTCCTTTTTGGGAACCACAAACAGGTTTGAGTAAAAACCCAGTCCTTGTTCTGTAATTGGAACTGGATATATCACTCCCATCTTGAGTAGATCTTCTACACAGCGTAAGAACGCCTCTTTCTTTGTCTGGTCTGAAGACAGACGAGAAATGTGGAACCTTCCCCTTGGAGGAGAGTCCTTGAATTCTAGAAGATATCCCTGAGCAACTATCACTAATGCCCAGGGATCGGGAACATCTCTTGCCCAAGCCTGAGCAAAGAGAGAGAGTCTGCCCCCTACCAGATTCGGTCCCGTATCGGGGGCTACCCCTTCATGCTGTCTTAGTAGCAGCTGCAGGCTTCTTGGCCTGTTTACCCTTGTTCCAGCTCTGCAAAGGCTTCCAGGTTGCCTTGGGGTGTGAAGTGTTACCTTCTTGCTTTGCGGTAGCAGAGGCTGAAGCAGGACCGCTCCTGAAGTTGCGAAAGGAACGAAAATTAGCCATGTTTTTAGCCTTAAAAGGCCTATCTTGTAGGAGGGCATGGCTCTTTCCCCCAGTGATATCCGAAATAATCTCTTTCAACTCGGGCCCGAAAATGGTCTTTCCCTTGAAAGGAATATTCAGTAATTTTGTTTTAGACGACACGTCGGCCAACCATGATTTAAGCCAAAGCGCTCTGCGCGCCATGATGGCAAAACCAGAATTTTTCGCCGCTAACTTAGCTAATTGCAAAGCGGCATCTGTACTAAAAGAATTAGCCAGCTTTAGAGCCTTAATTCTATCCATAATTTCGTCATATGAGGTCTCCGTCTGGAGCGACTCCTCCAGCGCCTCAAACCAGAAAGCCGCTGCAGTAGTTAAAGGAATAATGCAGGCAATAGGCTGGAGAAGGAAACCTTGTTGAACAAATATTTTCTTTAGTAAACCTTCTAATTTTTTATCCATAGGATCTTTGAAAGCACAACTGTCTTCAATTGGTATGGTTGTGCGCTTGGCTAGTGTTGAAACTGCCCCCTCTACCTTAGAAACCGTCTGCCACGCGTCCCGCCTGGGATCAGTTATGGGGAACATTTTCTTAAAGATAGGTGGGGGAACAAAAGGTACACTTGGTCTTTTCCACTCCCTAGCAACAATATCCGCCACCCTCTTAGGGATCGGAAACGCATCAGTGTATACAGGGACTTCTAGATATTTGTCCATTTTACACAATTTCTCTGGGACCACCATAGGGTCACAATCATCCAGAGTTGATAAGACCTTCCTGAGCAGTACGCAGAGGTGTTCCAATTTAAATTTAAATGCTAGTGAATCTGATTCTGCCTGCTGAGAAACTTTTCCTGAATCAGAAATTTCTCCCTCAGACATAACATCCCTCGCCCCTACTTCAGAGTGTTGTGAGGGTACATCAGATAAGCCTCCCAAAGCTTCCGACTGCTCCTCATCTGTTCTCAAAACAGAGCTATCGCACTTTTTAGGGAAAACTGGCAGTTTGGATAGAAAGGCTGCAAGGGAATTATCCATGACTGCCGCCAGTTGTTGCAATGTAATAGGTGCTAATGCACTAGAGGTACTAGGTATCGCTTGAGCGGGCGTAACTGATGACACATGGGGAGAGGATGGCGGACTATCCTCATTACCATCAGTCAAAGAATCATCTAGGGCTATATTTTTAAGTGACACAATATGATCTTTAAAGTGTATAGACACATTAGTGCACTTGGGACACATTTTGAGTGGGGGTTCCACCATGGCTTCTGAACACAAAGAACAAGGCTTTTCCTTAGTGTCAGACATGTTTAACAGATTGGTATTATACACAAGCAGGCTTGGAAAAACACTTTATGTAATAAAAAATACAATTTGCAATAAATGGTACTGTGCCTTTAAGATAATAAAAGCGCACACAATTTTACAAAACGGTGAAAAATGAACCAAATCTGTAGTCAATCAAGTATGTGCCTAATGCTTCGATATGATTGCACAGCAAGTTTCAGCCTGATTAACCCTTTAATGCCTAAACCGGAGCCGCCTAAAGCAAACAACCGGTTAATAAACTACAGCACCTTGCCACAGCAGCCTGCTGTGGCCCTACCTTCCCTTAAGGATTGAATTTGAGAAAAACAAACCTCCTGAAGTCCTCAAGCTGTCTCTGGACCCATGTGAAGCAGCATGCAGGGAAATTTTGTCAGAATAAACTGTGCAACTGAGGCGGGAAATTAGGCCCCTCCCACTCCACTCCGGAGCTGTGGGGCCTTCAGAACTTAATTTAGGTGACTAAAAATAATGCCATGTGGAATAAAACCCCAATAAACACATCAAAAGTGCTAAAAAGTGTCAATAAAGAGTATTTTTCTAAACAAAATAATCGATTGCCCTGTTAAAGGGATTACCAGTCTATTGAGCCCACTTAAATAAGCCTCTAGTTCTATACTAAGTTTCAGAACATGGCTTACCCTTCCAACATGGGGAATCTTGTCAGTCTTCTAGCATTATCTTGTCTTGACTAGAAAAAAGATGACTGAAACATACCTCAAAGCAGTTAAGCCTGCAAACTGTTCCCCCCAACTGAAGTTTTCTGGTACTCCTCAGTCCTGTGTGGGAACAGCAATGGATTTTAGTTACAACATGCTAAAATCATTTTCCTCTCAGCAGAATTCTTCATCATATTTCTGCCAGAGAGTAAATAGCACAAACCGGTACTATTTAAAAATAACAAACTTTTGATTGAAGATATAAAAACTACAAATCTAACACCACATTCACTTTACCCTCCCGTGGAGATGCTACTTGTTAGAGCGGCAAAGAGAATGACTGGGGGGGGCGGAGCCAGAGGGGGAGCTATATGGACAGATTTGCTGTGTGCTCTCTTTGCCACTTCCTGTAGGGAATGAGAATATCCCACAAGTAAGGATGAATCCGTGGACTGGATACACCTTGCAAGAGAAAAAAAGAGAGACAGAGGGGAGACAGGCAGAGAGAGACAGGTGGAGACAAAGAGAGAGAGAGAGAGAGAGAGAGAGAGGAGACAGAGGGGAGACAGAGAAATACAGAGGGGAGACAGAGAGAGACAGAGAGACAGAGGGGAGACAGAGAGACATGGGGAGAGACAGAGAGACATGGGGAGAGACAGAGACACAGAGAAATATGGAAAAAAATATTACTCAAAAAAGAAGCTGAATTGATTCATCGTTTTAGAACCAAACATCCACAAGGACTCAAAAGCGCTTTTGATCTAAACACTCTACTTTAACATTAGTAAATCACTTTGGTACAATAACCATTTATATATAATAATTGAAATTTATCATTAACATCTATATTCTCTTTTGTCTTGGACATTAATATATACAGATGGTGTTTTGAGGAATCAAAGTGATAAATATTTTCGATTGTATTGGATATGACAAAATTGTATTTGTTTTATATATTGCATATACTTTAGAGAGTTATTGGAGCAAACGTCAGTGAGATTTATATTAAAGAACAAACATCAGTAAGATTTATATCAAAAGACAAAAGTTATGCAGAGTCTGCTAGTTTACTTTTATTTTTATTTCTATTTCTAAGTTTGTAAATATATGGTTTGCACACCGTTCTAAAGTATATCATGCACTAATGGTTTAAAAATGACACAATAAATATATAAAAATAACACATTAGAAACACTCTACATGTAGAGAAACACATAAGACACTTTTAAAACCCAGCATTTTATAGGTTAAATAGCATGTCAGTCAGTTTGCTTTTTAACATGTTGGAAAGGAGTCTGACACTCCCACTATACTTTTATTGGATCAACACAGGTGAACCAATCACATGGGCCAATGCACCAATTGTTCCCTATATAAGGTGACCTATTATCAGTAAGCATCTTGATAAAGGTAGCTGTGTCTACCGAAACGCGTAGAATTTGCTTATATATTATTATATAATAATAATATAATATTACTTGTTCCAGTAGGTTCATCAATAAAAAAGGAGATTTGAAAGAAGAGCGCTAATAGCTCATACCCATAAATAGAGAGTGAAAGAAAATAAATAAAATCTATAGCTTTGAATAAATAAAAATATGTTTATTCTATACAATGATATTGTCTAAACCAGAATAGAAATAGCTTAGGTTAAAACTCTATGAGTAAATAATTTCATGAAAACTTTAAAATTAGCTTCCAAACTTAATATTAATGTTTCTTACAAAATTGCTGTTAGGAGAACAATTGGAGATCAAAAAAAGAGAATAAATAAAAACAATCAATGCTGATCCTTGTATATTAAAAACATTAATGCATTAAATCTGTTTTAAAAACCTTTGTGCAATTAGTCACTATGTTAAAGCTTTTTAAAACAGATTTAATGCATTAATGTTATTAATATAGAAGGATCAGCATTGATTGTTTTTATTTATTCTCTTTTTTTGATCTCCAATTGTTCTCCTAACAGCAATTTTGTAAGAAACATTAATATTAAGTTTGGAAGCCAATTTTAAAGTTTTCATGAAATTATTTATTATTTACTATTGACTCATAGAGTTTTAACCTAAGCTATTTCTATTCTGGTTTACACAATATCATTGTATAGAATAAACATATTTTTATTTATTCAAAGCTATAGATTTTATTCCTTTTCTTTCACTCTCTATTTATGGGTATGAGCTATTAGCGCTCTTCTTTCAAATCTCCTTTTTTATTGCTAGTATTCTGGGGAGCATAGAGGTAGCTCCCATTGAAATTAGAGCTAAATACCCAAAACAGCGCAAGAATATATACACCCATGAACCTCCAGTAGGTTCATCCCCAACTCTTGATTTATCAGATTTTGGGCATATGAGTAATTCCTGTGTAGAACTTGTAAATTCCTCTTTGCGTTAACACGCATCAGGTACATCGTTTGTTTTATAACTCTGAAAGCAAACCATATGTGTAATTCCTGCCAGACGTGACTTTTGCTATTTAGAAAGGACCTTTATACCCATTAGTTCTCATATGAACTAACTTCTAAAAGAGTCTACAAGATATTACTGAGCCATCACAGTTTGTACTAAGCTGTTTGAAACGGAATAAAAACACACCTTCTACGGCTGTAGTAAATCTACAATCACGGATCAATTTTGTCTCTAGTGAAAAAGTGAACCATTGGACAAGAGACCTGCAGTACGTGTCGATTAGATCACGTGGTCTGACGTCATCCCACTCATCAGAGCTTCCACGGATTCCAAGCACAAACTTCAACACCTACGAACTGTGAGTTATCTATGCATGAACTCTATTAGCTGTGCACAGCCGAAGAATCATTTTAGATCATTTAAGGCCCTTTAATCGGATATATTTTGTAATTACAACGGACTTTCAGTTCCTTTTTTTGAGCTTTATTATTCTTTGTGAAATCTCTGCTGCTTACATGTGTGTGTCTTTGTCGATACATTGTATCTTTTGATGTAACATTGTTATTTACCATCATAACTGTAAAATTTTAGATACGTTAGGAATATTTTAAGATCTAGATTTACGTAGATGCCGGCATCATAACTATTATAAAGTAACTGTTTTTAGATTCATTAATTTTAGTAAATAAACTGTATATTTTATTGATCATATACTTTTTTTGTCATATCTTATCACATTTTAAATACAATTTTGATATACTATTTTTTACATATATATTTTAACACTCAGGGGTTATTAAATCACAAAATATATATATTTTTTTGCACAATATATATTTTTTGCACATGTTAATTGCGTTATTCACTATTTATACATTTATATAGATTCAATCATTTATATTCTAACATCTTATCTGGTAAGCTCCCTGTTTGGAGCGTTTTCTGTCCCACACTTGTTTTTTGTTTTTACCCTAGGATCAATTTTTGAGGAATCGGTGATCGCTTTAGGGACGGTCAGCATTTTTACCTACTTTTGATAGCACTCACACCACCCCTTTTCTCTTGCAGAGATACAGACAGAGGAAGAGAGAGAGAGACAGACAGAAGAAGGAGAGAGACAGACAGAAGGAGGGAGGGAGACAGAGGAAAGGAGGGAGAGAGAGAGAGACAGAGGAAGGGAGGGAGAGAGAGAGAGACAGAGGGGAAACAGAGAGATAGAGAGAGACAGAGGGGAGAAAGAGAGAGAGACAGAGGGGAGACAGACAGAGAGAGAAAGGGGGAGACAAAGAGAGAGACAGACATAGGGGAGACAAAGAGAGAGAGAGAGGGGGAGACAAAGAGAGAGATGGGGGAGACAAAGAGAGAGAGACAGAGAGACAGGGGAGACAAAGAGAGAGAGACAGAGAGACAGAGGGGAGTGCAGTTTCTCCGACTATCTGTAGAAAGATGATATGATGCAAGTATGTATTTGGTACTTGTAAAGCGTGGCTTATCACCCATAAGGGTCTCAAGGCGCTGCTCATTTTATCGACCTCAGAAGGATGAAAGGCTGAGTGGACCTTGTCGGGAATTGAACCTGCAACCCTTGCGTTGCACTTGTTACAGAGCTCAGCCACAGTGCCTTAGTATGCTGAGCTATCTTTCCGGTACATCCCCTTGGAACAGATAGGTAACAGGTCAATTCTAAGTGGGAATTGGACGTCATATACCCTTGTATTGCTGAATCAACTTAAAGGAACACGAAACCCAATTTTATTATTTTGTGATTAAGATAGAGCATTCCATTTTAAGTAACTTTCCAATTTCTTTCACATATCTAATTTGTTTTGTTCTTGTTTAAAAGGATACCTAGGTAGGCTCAGTAGCTGCTGACTGGTGGCTGGACATATATGCTTTATGTTATTGGCTCACATATGTGCATTACTGTTTCTTCAGTAAAGGATACAACAAGAACAAAACAAATGAGCTAATATAATTAAATTGGAAAATTGTTTAAAATTGTATGCTCGCTCTTAATCATGAAATAAAATTTTCTGTTTCATGTCCCTTTAATGCAAGGGTATAGGCCTATTACTTACCAGTGATAAGACATAACTCCAAAATGGGGATACTCCAGAAGTCTTCAGGTTATGGACCTAGGGGAAAAAAAAAATCAGACAAGCAACAGAATTCCTTATATGGGAAAAATGATTATCATATATAGGATGAGCCCCTGGCCATGAACTTATAACTTGTTATATTGGGAAAACAAGTTGTTTTGTTGCCATAAGTTGTTTTATGAAGATTGTTCATGAAGATGATTTTTACACTCAGATTGTTACATTTGCCTGACTACATTTCACTCAGGAAGTGTTAGAGTGATGGAGCCGAGAGATAGAAAGGGAAAGCAGTTGCCCAGGCTGTCACAGCAACGTGCTACGTAATCTTTCCTGCACCCTCAACCTACTCTCAACCTCAAACATGAAATGGTGCACTAACCTAACACCACAAGACAAAGACATTCTCAGATTCTTCCAATACCAAACATGCTGAATAATATCGGCAATTAACAGACATGTAGGGGAATTTAAGGGGTGGCTTATGGCAGATGACAATATCTGATCTGGGTCTTTAAATTTTAGGTCAAATGTAAAGTGTTGGAAATGGTGGAAGCTTTTGCACCTGAACCTTAGACGTGTAATTAGTGGGGGTGAGTATTGTTTTCCTTATCAGACATAATTGGTTGAGCCCTATGATTTATGGGTAAGCTAGGACGTTGATACAGAAGCCCGGAGAGGCCATGGATTTTTATCCCCTTTATTTCTAACTTGTTTTGATGAGAAAATTTGTTGTTTTCTCAACATAAGTTGTTTTCTGAAGAGAAAGAGGCAAAAGATACAGAAACAGATTTGGGTAAAGAGAAGGAAGAGAGGAAAGGACTTGGTAAATATAGCAATAGGGAGTAAAATACAGACAACAGACGTAGATAGAGAGAGGGAGACTCATAAGGAGAGAAAAAACAGCAGAGATAAGAAGATACAAGGCCAGGGAAAGATATACATGGAAGGACAGTTACACTTAAAGGGATGGATAGAGAAACACAATAGGAAAAGACTGAGAGAGAGGGTTCCAGAGTAGTATCCAAGTGTGTAAAGGGGCAGGCAGATAACCACTTCATTGAAGTGACAGGATAAGAAAATTCAAGGCAAGATAAATGTTCTCAGACAGGCACACAGTTCTGAATAAAAGTTCTTGTTTTGGCTAACGATTAAAATACTATACTGCTGCAAAGATTACGTAGCATGTTGATGTGACAACCTGGGCAACTGCTTTCCCTTTCAATCTCTACACTCCATCACTCTTACGCTTCCTGACAGAAATGTAGTCAGGCAAATGTAACCATCTGATTGTAAAACAACTTGTTTTCTCAACCAAACAAGTTAGGGCAAAAAAAATAAAAATTCTTGGCCTCTCTGGGTTTCCATATCAAAGACGTAGCTTATACATAAATCATAGGGCTCAACCAATTATGTCTGGTATTTTTAAATTTATTTTATCTTTTTACAAGTGATGAGGAAAACAATACTCACCTCCACTAATTACAAGTCTAAGGTTCAGGTGCAAAAGCTTCAACCATTTCTAACACTCTACATTTGACCTAAAATATAAAGACCCATATCAGATATTGTGATCTGCCTAAGCCACCCCTTAAATTCTTCTACATGTTACTTGTTGTTACATACCAGACCAGCATCTTGAAACAGGTCCCACATCTATAAGCTGTAAAAAGTACATTAAACGTTTAAATAATCGTTTGTTAGCAGCCGAAAATGATTGCCAAGTTCCACCCACAGCTTTCTTGTGTGACAGTTTGGCAGTGCACGTATAATATCTTTCAATTAGCTATTTCAAATTGCACATACACAAGTCAGCATGTGTGAGAAGGAACAACTTAAGAGTCAATCATGACTGGAGAAACGTAACATACCAAAGTATAGACACATAATAGGTGGGCGGAGCTTGGTGGCTATTTTCGTCTCCTAACAAATGATGAATATTTAACTGTTTAATGTACTTCTTACAAACTTAGAGATGTGGGACCGGTTGCAGGATGCATCTCTGGTATGTAAGAATAAGTAATCAGAATAATGTATTGGGTCTAGGCTGTCCTTCTATGCAATTAAATACGTCAGAATATGATGTTTTGCTATTGATTTATATTATCTTTATATGATTATGATTACTAAGTTCTGTTCCTATAAGCCTTGCATTCCGTTTCTTATCTTGTATGTTCTAATGTCTTATCTTGTATGTTCTAATTTCCTATCTTGTATGTTCTAATTTCCTATCTTGTATGTTCTAATTTCTTATCTTGTATGTTCTAATTTCCTATCTTGTATGTTCTAATGCCTTATCTTGTATGTTCTAATTTCCTATCTTGTATGTTCTAATTTCCTATCTTGTATGTTCTAATTTCTTATCTTGTATGTTCTAATTTCCTATCTTGTATGTTCTAATTTCTTATCTTGTATGTTCTAAATTCTTATCTTGTATGTTCTAATTTCCTATTTTGTATGTTCTAATTTCTTATCTTGTATGTTCTAATTTCATATCTTGTATGTTCTAATTTCCTATCTTGTATGTTCTAATGTCTTATCTTGTATGTTCTAATTTCTTATCTTGTATGTTCTAAATTCTTATCTTGTATGTTCTAATTTCCTATCTTGTATGTTCTAATTTCTTATCTTGCATATCCTAATTTCTTATCTTGTATGTTCTAATTTCTTATCTTGCATATCCTAATTTCTTATCTTGTATGTTCTAATTTATTATCTTGTATGTTCTAATTTATTATCTTGTATGTTCTAATGTCTTATCTTGTATGTTCTAATTTCCTATCTTGTATGTTCTAATTTCTTATCTTGTATGTTCTAATGTCTTAACTTGTATGTTCTAATGTCTTATCTTGTATGTTCTATTTCATATCTTGTATGTTCTAATTTCTTATCTTGTATGTTCTAATTTCATATCTTGTATATTCTAATTTATTATCTTGTATGTTCTAATTCATTATCTTGTATGTTCTAATTTATTATATTGTATGTTCTAATTTCTTATCTTGTATGTTCTAATTTATTATCTTGTATGTTCTAATTTATTATCTTGTATGTTCTAATTTCTTATCTTGAATATTCTAATTTCTTATCTTGAATATTCTAATTTCTTATCTTGTATATTCTAATTTATTATCTTGTATGTTCTAATTTCATATCTTGTATATTCTAATTTCTTATCTTGTATGTTCTAATTTCTTATCTTGTATATTCTAATTTCTTATCTTGTATGTTCTAATTTCTTATCTTGTATATTCTAATTTATTATCTTGTATGTTCTAATTTCATATCTTGTATGTTCTAATTTATTATCTTGTATGTTCTAATTTCATATCTTGTATATTCTAATTTATTATCTTGTATGTTCTAATTTCATATCTTGTATATTCTAATTTATTATCTTGTATATTCTAATTTCTTATCTTGTATATTCTAATTTATTATCTTGTATATTCTAATTTATTATCTTGTATGTTCTAATTTCTTATCTTGTATGTTCTAATTTATTATCTTGTATGTTCTAATTTCATATCTTGTATATTCTAATTTATTATCTTGTATGTTCTAATTTCATATCTTGTATATTCTAATTTATTATCTTGTATGTTCTAATTTCATATCTTTTATATTCTAATTTATTATCTTGTATATTCTAATTTCTTATCTTGTATGTTCTAATTTCTTATCTTGTATGTTCTAATTTCTTATCTTGTATGTTCTAAATTCTTATCTTGTATGTTCTAATTTCATATCTTGTATGTTCTAATTTCTTACCTTGTATGTTCTAATTTCTTATCTTGTATGTTCTAATTTCTTATCTTGTATGTTCTAATTTATTATCTTGTATGTTCTAATTTCATATCTTGTATGTTCTAATTTCTTATCTTGTATGTTCTAATGTCTTATCTTGTATGTTCTAATTTCATATCTTGTATGTTCTAATTTCTTATCTTGTATGTTCTAATGTCTTATCTTGTATGTTCTAATTTTATATCTTGTATGTTCTAATTTCTTATCTTGTATGTTCTAATTTATTATCTTGTATGTTCTAATTTCATATCTTGTATGTTCTAATTTCTTATCTTGTATGTTCTAATGTCTTATCTTGTATGTTCTAATGTCTTATCTTGTATGTTCTAATTTCATATCTTGTATGTTCTAATTTCTTATCTTGTATGTTCTAATGTCTTATCTTGTATGTTCTAATTTTATATATTGTATGTTCTAATTTCTTATCTTGTATGTTCTAATTTCTTATCTTGTATGTTCTAATTTATTATCTTGTATGTTCTAATTTCATATCTTGTATGTTCTAATTTATTATCTTGTATGTTCTAATGTCTTATCTTGTATGTTCTAATGTCTTATCTTGTATGTTCTAATTTCTTATCTTGTATGTTCTGTCTTATCTTGTATGTTCTAATGTCTTATCTTGTATGTTCTAATTTATTATCTTGTATGTTCTAATGTCTTATCTTGTATGTTCTAATTTCTTATCTTGTATGTTCTAATGTCTTATCTTGTATGTTCTAATTTCTTATCTTGTATGTTCTAATGTCTTATCTTGTATGTTCTAATGTCTTATCTTGTATGTTCTAATTTCATATCTTGTATGTTCTAATGTCTTATCTTGTATGTTCTAATTTCATATCTTGTATGTTCTAATTTCTTATCTTGTATGTTCTAATGTCTTATCTTGTATGTTCTAATTTCTTATCTTGTATGTTCTAATGTCTTATCTTGTATGTTCTAATTTCTTATCTTGTATGTTCTAATGTCTTATCTTGTATGTTCTAATTTCATATCTTGTATGTTCTAATTTCTTATCTTGTATGTTCTAATTTCTTATCTTGTATGTTCTAATTTCTTATCTTGTATGTTCTAATGTCTTATCTTGTATGTTCTAATTTCTTATCTTGTATGTTCTAATGTCTTATCTTGTATGTTCTAATTTCTTATATTGTATATTCTAATTTATTAACTTGTATGTTCTAATTTCTTATCTTGTATATTCTAATTTCTTATCTTGTATGTTCCAATTTCTTATCTTGTATGTTCTAATGTCTTATCTTGTATGTTCTAATGTCTTATCTTGTATGTTCTAATTTCTTATCTTGTATGTTCTAATTTCTTATCTTGTATGTTCTAATGTCTTATCTTGTATGTTCTAATTTCTTATCTTGTATGTTCTAATGTCTTAACTTGTATGTTCTAATGTCTTATCTTGTATGTTCTATTTCTTATCTTGTATGTTCTAATTTCATATCTTGTATGTTCTAATTTCTTATCTAGCATGTTCTAAATTCTTATCTTGTATGTTCTATTTCTTATCTTGTATGTTCTAATTTCATATCTTGTATGTTCTAATTTCTTATCTAGCATGTTCTAAATTCTTATCTTGTATGTTTTAATTTCTTATCTTGTATGTTCTAATTTCTTATCTTGTATGTTCTAATTTCTTATCTTGTATGTTCTAATGTCTTATCTTGTATGTTCTATTTCTTATCTTGTATGTTCTAATTTCATATCTTGTATATTCTAATTTATTATCTTGTATGTTCTAATTTATTATCTTGTATGTTCTAATTTATTATATTGTATGTTCTAATTTCTTATCTTGTATGTTCTAATTTATTATCTTGTATGTTCTAATTTATTATCTTGTATGTTCTAATTTATTATCTTGTATGTTCTAATTTCTTATCTTGAATATTCTAATTTCTTATCTTGTATATTCTAATTTATTATCTTGTATGTTCTAATTTCATATCTTGTATATTCTAATTTCTTATCTTGTATGTTCTAATTTCTTATCTTGTATATTCTAATTTCTTATCTTGTATGTTCTAATTTCTTATCTTGTATATTCTAATTTATTATCTTGTATGTTCTAATTTCATATCTTGTATGTTCTAATTTATTATCTTGTATGTTCTAATTTCATATCTTGTATATTCTAATTTATTATCTTGTATGTTCTAATTTCATATCTTGTATATTCTAATTTATTATCTTGTATATTCTAATTTCTTATCTTGTATATTCTAATTTATTATCTTGTATATTCTAATTTATTATCTTGTATGTTCTAATTTCTTATCTTGTATATTCTAATTTATTATCTTGTATGTTCTAATTTCATATCTTGTATATTCTAATTTATTATCTTGTATGTTCTAATTTCATATCTTGTATATTCTAATTTATTATCTTGTATGTTCTAATTTCATATCTTTTATATTCTAATTTCTTATCTTGTATATTCTAATTTCTTATCTTGTATGTTCTAATTTCTTATCTTGTATGTTCTAATTTCTTATCTTGTATGTTCTAATTTCTTATCTTGTATGTTCTAATTTCATATCTTGTATGTTCTAATTTCTTACCTTGTATGTTCTAATTTCTTATCTTGTATGTTCTAATTTCTTATCTTGTATGTTCTAATTTATTATCTTGTATGTTCTAATTTCATATCTTGTATGTTCTAATTTCTTATCTTGTATGTTCTAATGTCTTATCTTGTATGTTCTAATTTCATATCTTGTATGTTCTAATTTCTTATCTTGTATGTTCTAATGTCTTATCTTGTATGTTCTAATTTTATATCTTGTATGTTCTAATTTCTTATCTTGTATGTTCTAATTTATTATCTTGTATGTTCTAATTTCATATCTTGTATGTTCTAATTTCTTATCTTGTATGTTCTAATGTCTTATCTTGTATGTTCTAATGTCTTATCTTGTATGTTCTAATTTCATATCTTGTATGTTCTAATTTCTTATCTTGTATGTTCTAATGTCTTATCTTGTATGTTCTAATTTTATATATTGTATGTTCTAATTTCTTATCTTGTATGTTCTAATTTCTTATCTTGTATGTTCTAATTTATTATCTTGTATGTTCTAATTTCATATCTTGTATGTTCTAATTTATTATCTTGTATGTTCTAATGTCTTATCTTGTATGTTCTAATGTCTTATCTTGTATGTTCTAATTTCTTATCTTGTATGTTCTAATGTCTTATCTTGTATGTTCTAATGTCTTATCTTGTATGTTCTAATTTATTATCTTGTATGTTCTAATGTCTTATCTTGTATGTTCTAATTTATTATCTTGTATGTTCTAATGTCTTATCTTGTATGTTCTAATTTCTTATCTTGTATGTTCTAATGTCTTATCTTGTATGTTCTAATTTCATATCTTGTATGTTCTAATGTCTTATCTTGTATGTTCTAATTTCATATCTTGTATGTTCTAATTTCTTATCTTGTATGTTCTAATGTCTTATCTTGTATGTTGTAATTTCTTATCTTGTATGTTCTAATGTCTTATCTTGTATGTTCTAATTTCTTATCTTGTATGTTCTAATGTCTTATCTTGTATGTTCTAATTTCATATCTTGTATGTTCTAATTTCTTATATTGTATGTTCTAATTTCTTATCTTGTATGTTCTAATTTCTTATCTTGTATGTTCTAATGTCTTATCTTGTATGTTCTAATTTCTTATCTTGTATGTTCTAATGTCTTATCTTGTATGTTCTAATTTCTTATATTGTATATTCTAATTTATTAACTTGTATGTTCTAATTTCTTATCTTGTATATTCTAATTTCTTATCTTGTATGTTCCAATTTCTTATCTTGTATGTTCTAATGTCTTATCTTGTATGTTCTAATGTCTTATCTTGTATGTTCTAATTTCTTATCTTGTATGTTCTAATTTCTTATCTTGTATGTTCTAATGTCTTATCTTGTATGTTCTAATTTCTTATCTTGTATGTTCTAATGTCTTAACTTGTATGTTCTAATGTCTTATCTTGTATGTTCTATTTCTTATCTTGTATGTTCTAATTTCATATCTTGTATGTTCTAATTTCTTATCTAGCATGTTCTAAATTCTTATCTTGTATGTTTTAATTTCTTATCTTGTATGTTCTAATTTCTTATCTTGTATGTTCTAATTTCTTATCTTGTATGTTCTAATTTCATATCTTGTATGTTCTAATTTCTTATCTTGTATGTTCTAATTTCATATCTTGTATGTTCTAATTTCTTACCTTGTATGTTCTAATTTCTTATCTTGTATGTTCTAATTTCCTATCTTGTATGTTCTAATTTCTTATCTTGTATGTTCTAATTTCTTATCTTGTATGTTCTAATTTCATATCTTGTATGTTCTAATTTCTTACCTTGTATGTTCTAATTTCTTATCTTGTATGTTCTAATGTCTTATCTTGTATGTTCTAATGTCTTATCTTGTATGTTCTAATTTCTTATCTTGTATGTGCTAATGTCTTATCTTGTATGTTCTAATGTCTTATCTTGTATGTTCTAATTTCTTATATTGTATATTCTAATTTATTAACTTGTATGTTCTAATTTCTTATCTTGTATATTCTAATTTCTTATCTTGTATGTTCCAATTTCTTATCTTGTATGTTCTAATGTCTTATCTTGTATGTTCTAATGTCTTATCTTGTATGTTCTAATTTCTTATCTTGTATGTTCTAATTTCTTATCTTGTATGTTCTAATGTCTTATCTTGTATGTTCTAAATTCTTATCTTGTATGTTCTAATGTCTTAACTTGTATGTTCTAATGTCTTATCTTGTATGTTCTATTTCTTATATTGTATGTTCTAATTTCTTATCTTGTATGTTCTAATTTCTTATCTTGTATGTTCTAATGTCTTATCTTGTATGTTCTAATTTCTTATCTTGTATGTTCTAATGTCTTATCTTGTATGTTCTAATTTCTTATATTGTATATTCTAATTTATTAACTTGTATGTTCTAATTTCTTATCTTGTATATTCTAATTTCTTATCTTGTATGTTCCAATTTCTTATCTTGTATGTTCTAATGTCTTATCTTGTATGTTCTAATGTCTTATCTTGTATGTTCTAATTTCTTATCTTGTATGTTCTAATTTCTTATCTTGTATGTTCTAATGTCTTATCTTGTATGTTCTAATTTCTTATCTTGTATGTTCTAATGTCTTAACTTGTATGTTCTAATGTCTTATCTTGTATGTTCTATTTCTTATCTTGTATGTTCTAATTTCATATCTTGTATGTTCTAATTTCTTATCTAGCATGTTCTAAATTCTTATCTTGTATGTTTTAATTTCTTATCTTGTATGTTCTAATTTCTTATCTTGTATGTTCTAATTTCTTATCTTGTATGTTCTAATTTCATATCTTGTATGTTCTAATTTCTTATCTTGTATGTTCTAATTTCATATCTTGTATGTTCTAATTTCTTACCTTGTATGTTCTAATTTCTTATCTTGTATGTTCTAATTTCCTATCTTGTATGTTCTAATTTCTTATCTTGTATGTTCTAATTTCTTATCTTGTATGTTCTAATTTCATATCTTGTATGTTCTAATTTCTTACCTTGTATGTTCTAATTTCTTATCTTGTATGTTCTAATGTCTTATCTTGTATGTTCTAATGTCTTATCTTGTATGTTCTAATTTCTTATCTTGTATGTGCTAATGTCTTATCTTGTATGTTCTAATGTCTTATCTTGTATGTTCTAATTTCTTATATTGTATATTCTAATTTATTAACTTGTATGTTCTAATTTCTTATCTTGTATATTCTAATTTCTTATCTTGTATGTTCCAATTTCTTATCTTGTATGTTCTAATGTCTTATCTTGTATGTTCTAATGTCTTATCTTGTATGTTCTAATTTCTTATCTTGTATGTTCTAATTTCTTATCTTGTATGTTCTAATGTCTTATCTTGTATGTTCTAAATTCTTATCTTGTATGTTCTAATGTCTTAACTTGTATGTTCTAATGTCTTATCTTGTATGTTCTATTTCTTATCTTGTATGTTCTAATTTCATATCTTGTATGTTCTAATTTCTTATCTTGCATGTTCTAAATTCTTATCTTGTATGTTTTAATTTCTTATCTTGTATGTTCTAAATTCTTATCTTGTATGTTCTAATTTCTTATCTTATATGTTCTAATTTCATATCTTGTATGTTCTAATTTCTTATCTTGTATGTTCTAATTCTTATCTTGTATGTTCTAATTTCATATCTTGTATGTTCTAATTTCTTACCTTGAATGTTCTAATTTCTTATCTTGTATGTTCTAATTCTTATCTTGTATGTTCTAATTTCATATCTTGTATGTTCTAATTTCTTATCTTGTATGTTCTAATTTCATATCTTGTATGTTCTAATTTCTTACCTTGTATGTTCTAATTTCTTATCTTGTATGTTCTAATTTCCTATCTTGTACGTTCTAATTTCTTATCTTGTATGTTCTAATTTCTTATCTTGTATGTTCTAATTTCTTATCTTGTATGTTCTAATTTCTTATCTTGTATGTTTTAATTTCTTATCTTGTATGTTCTAAAGTCTTAACTTGTATGTTCTAATTTCTTATCTTGTATGTTCTAATGTCTTATCTTGTATGTTCTAATTTCTTATCTTGTATGTTCTAATGTCTTATCTTGTATATTCTAATTTCTTATCTTGTATGTTATAATGTCTTATCTTGTATGTTCTAATTTCTTATCTTGTATGTTCTAATTTCTTATCTTGTATGTTATAATGTCTTATCTTGTATGTTCTAATTTCTTATCTTGTATGTTCTAATGTCTTATCTTGTATGTTCTAATTTCTTATCTTGTATGTTCTAATTTCTTATCTTGTATGTTCTAATTTCTTAACTTGTATGTTCTAATTTCATATCTTGTATGTTCTAATTTCTTATCTTGTATGTTCCAATTTCTTATCTTGTATGTTCTAATGTCTTATCTTGTATGTTCTAATGTCTTATCTTGTATGTTCTAATTTCTTATCTTGTATGTTCTAATGTCTTATCTTGTATGTTCTATTTCTTATCTTGTATGTTCTAATTTCATATCTTGTATGTTCTAATTTCATATCTTGTATGTTCTAATTTCATATCTTGTATGTTCTAATTTCTTATCTTGTATGTTCTAATTTCTTATCTTGTATGTTCTAATTTCTTATCTTGTATGTTCTAATTACATATCTTGTATGTTCTAATTTCTTACCTTGTATGTTCTAATTTCTTATCTTGTATGTTCTAATTTCTTATCTTGTATGTTCTAATTTCATATCTTGTATGTTCTAATTTCATATCTTGTATGTTCTAATTTCATATCTTGTATGTTCTAATTTCTTATCTTGTATGTTCTAATTTCATATCTTGTATGTTCTAATTTCTTACCTTGTATGTTCTAATTTCTTATCTTGTATGTTCTAATTTCTTATGTTGTATATTCTAATTTCT
Organism: Bombina bombina; assembly: GCF_027579735.1. Lineage (NCBI taxonomy): Eukaryota > Metazoa > Chordata > Amphibia > Anura > Bombinatoridae > Bombina > Bombina bombina. Next base: position 18,504,922 of record NC_069510.1, on the reverse strand, counting down.
TTGTAATTATTTTCACAAAACTCAATACAAACTAATATAAAAAAAAGAAGGGAGGGCATTAAGAAGGTACATGTAGTGGAGACAATAGAGAATAATGGTATGGGGAAAGGTGACATTCATGTGGGAAAGAGGGGTGAGGAAATTGTGGTGGTGAGGTAAGAGAAAGGTGATGGGGTATAAGAGAAGAAAGGTAAATTTATGATAGATTAGATAAGTGAGGAGGAACAAGGAGGTGAGAATGAACTAAAATGAGGAGGAGGAGGAAGTGAGTGATGAAGATGGTGGAACAAGGCAGTAAGGAAGGAAGATGTGAGAAAGATGGGGAAGGGTAATAAGGACAAAAAAAGTGAGTTGAATGGAAAAGAGAGAGAGACAAAGGAGGATAGGAATGGAGGAGAGAGACTGTGTTACTGTGTTAGCCAGTGTGTTCACAGAAAGTAAAAATCCTTTTGTAAGGAAATAACAAAGGTGATCTACAGGTGATACCTTTAATAGATAACTAATAGTAGATACTGTTGCTTTCAGGAACCTGAATTCCGTTTGTCAGGCATCTTGACGTCCCTCATAGTGTCTGTCTTCCCCAGCTCTAATGGAAGTTTACTCCATGAATCCCGCTAGGATTTACCATCACTAAAAATAAACTGAAGTTGAATTCATCACTTACTAAATAAAAAGGGTGCTAAACTCACCCTATCTGTGTCTCAGTAGATCACTAAACTCAGTGCCTACAGCACAACACTCCTTCGATAAAGTGATGTTTCCACCTCTAAACCAATAGCCGTGCGTGCCAACTGACATCCTAGAAAGGCTATTGGGTTAGAGATGGAAACATCACCTCATTGGTAAAGAGTACTAGGCTGTGGGCGGCCAGGGGCGCTGAATTTAGTCATCTACTGAGACACAGATAGGGTGAGCTTAGCACTCTTTTTTTAGTAAGCGATTAATTAAACTACAGTTTATTTTTAGTGATGGTAAATACACTCAGATTTACAATCACTTGAAGTCCCTTAATATACTTGAAAGTTTTTATCATACCTTAATTCTTCTATTCCCCTTGTGGGATTACAGATGTATATTTTGTGTTGGGTAACAGCACAATTTTAAGCATTAATGTGTGAGTATACAAAGAAAGTGTCTAAGCATGTGTCTAGGGTTGAGTGTGAACATGAGCAGGTGTCCAGGAATAAGTGTGTGCACTGGTGTGAGTTGTAAAAGGACCATGAGGGATTCTAGGCATATGCAGGAATCTGGACATGAGTTTAGGATTTAGATTTAGTATTAGACTAGATGTTAGTAAGAACCTAGGTATGGACATACCTCATGGAAAGTTTCAGCATGACCATAAGTTATTTTGTCACAATTTGAGTATATGCTAGTGTGAGGGCCTTGCACTGAATCTATACTTGTCTGTACGAATGGGAACATATGTGTGTTTGAGACGAAGCGCGAGTTGGAGCATGAGGGCGTATTTATTTTTATTATCAGCTGCTAATGAATGTTAAAGACAGAGTGTGCAGTATTTTGGAATTAAGAGACAGACATAACGTTTGTGGATGTCTTAACAGTAAGGCCTTGGAGCATGAATGTAAATTTACCCAGATCAACTAGGCCTAGCTCTAGGGTGGCAAACGTCAAACGGTGTCAAATAAACATACAGGATTGAGACATTTTACTTAATTTCTATAAAAACAAAATATCTCACACAACTGGTTATCTGTTTGTGGCTGCCTGTTGCACTTACATTTTTTATGTGCAAACGGATGATTGGGGGAAAGTTTATATAAATAAAGAAGCATGAATGTGTGTACCACATTAGGGTGGGCCTAGGACAGAGTAACATAAAAGTCAATCCTAACATTAGAGCTAGACAAACAACCAGTGCAAGTGAAGTAAGAGAGAAGTGTAAAGAAATAAGGGCTGGGCATGTGTCTAGGCATCAGTACAGGTGTGTACTTAAACATCTGCTCACATATCTAAGTATCTGTCTGGTATCTGTGAGGCTTATATCTAGATAGGACAAGAGTCGTCTGCACACCCAGGAGTTTATACACGTGTATATTGTGCATGAGCAGTAACAGATGTGTCAGTAAGTAAAGTTAGCTTCTGTCTGGTATCTGTGAGGCTTATATCTAGATAGGACATGAGTCGTCTGCACACCCAGTAGTTTATACACGTGTATATTGTGCATGAGCAGTAACAGATGTGTTAGTAAGTAAAGTTAGTATCTGTCTGGTATCTGTGAGGCTTATATCTAGATACGACATGAGTCTGCACACCCAGGAGTTTATACAGGTGTATATTGTGCATGAGCAGTAACAGATGTGTCAGTAAGTAAAGTTAGTATCTGTCTGGTATCTGTGAGGCTTATATCTAGATAGGACATTAGTCTGCACAACAAGGAGTTTATACACGTTTATATTGTGCATGAGCAGATGTGTCAGTAGGTAAAGTTAGCTTCTGTCTGGTATCTGTGAGGCTTATATCTATATAGGACAAGAGTCGTCTGCACACCCAGGAGTTTATACACATGTATATTGTGCATGAGCAGTAACAGATGTGTCAGTAAGTAAAGTTAGCTTCTGTCTGGTATCTGTGAGGCTTATATCTAGATAGGACATGAGTCGTCTGCACACCCAGGTGTTTATACACGTGTATATTGTGCATGAGCAGTAACAGATGTGTCAGTAAGTAAAGTTAGGGTATGCGCATGGTTGTGAGCATGAGTTAGGGTATGAGCATGGTTGTGAGCATGAGTTAGGGTATGTGCATGGTTGTGAGCATGAGTTAGCGATTGTGCATGGTTGTGAGCATGAGTTAGGGTATGTGCATGGTTGTGAGTATGAGTTAGGTTATGTGCATGGTTGTGAGCATGAGTTAGGGTATGTGCATGGTTGTGAGCATGAGTTAGGGATTGTGCATGGTTGTGAGCATGAGTTAGGGATTGTGCATGGTTGTGAGCATAAGTTAGGGTATGTGCATGGTTGTGAGTATGAGTTAGGGTATGTGCATAGCTGTGAGTATAAGTTAGGTTATATGCATGGTTGTAAGTATGAGTAGGTTATGTGCATGGTTGTGAGCATGAGTTAGGGATTGTGCATGGTTGTGAGCATGAGTTAGGGATTGTGCATGGTTGTGAGCATGAGTTAGGGTATGTGCATGGTTGTGAGTATGAGTTAGGGTATGTGCATAGTTGTGAGTATAAGTTAGGTTATATGCATGGTTGTGAGTATGAGTTAGGTTATGTGCATGGTTGTGAGTATGAGTTAGGGTATGTGCATAGTTGTGAGTATAAGTTAAGTTATATGCATGGTTGTGAGTATGAGTTAGGTTATGTGGATGGTTGTGAGCATGAGATAGGGTATGTGCATGGTTGTGAGCATGAGTTAGGGTATGTGCATGGTTGTGAGCATGAGTTAAGGTAGATGCATGCTTGTGAGCATGAGTTAAGGTATGTGCATGGTTGTGAGCATGAGTTAGGTTATGTGCATGGTTGTGAGCATGAGTTAAGGTAGGTGCATGGTTGTGAGCATGAGTTAAGGTAGGTGCATGGTTGTGAGCATGAGTTAGGGTATGTGTATGGTTGTGAGCATGAGTTAAGGTAGGTGCATGGTTGTGAGCATGAGTTAAGGTATGTGCATGGTTGTGAGCATGAGTTAGGGTATGTGTATGGTTGTGAGCATGAGTTAGCGTATGTGCATGGTTGTGAGCATGAGTTAACCTATGTGTATGGTTGTAAGAATGAGTTAGGGTATGTGTATGGTTGTGAGCATGAGTTAAGGTAGGTGCATGGTTGTGAGCATGAGTTAAGGTATGTGCATGGTTGTGAGCATGAGTTAGGGTATGTGCATGGTTGTGAGCATGAGTTAACCTATGTGTATTGTTGTAAGAATGAGTTAGGGTATGTGTATGTTTGTGAGCATGAGTTAAGGTAGGTGCATGGTTGTGAGCATGAGTTAAGGTATGTGCATGGTTGTGAGCATGAGTTAGGGTATGTGTATGGTTGTGAGCATGAGTTAGGGTATGTGCATGGTTGTGAGCATGAGTTAACCTATGTGTATGGTTGTAAGAATGAGTTAGGGTATGTGCATGGTTGTGGGCATGAGTTGCAGTATGTGCATGGTTCTGAGCATGAGTTAGGGTATGTGCATGTTTGTGAGCATGAGTTAAGATATATGCATGGTTGTGAGCATGAGTTAGGGTATGTGCATAGTTGTGAGCATGAGTTAGGGTATGTGCATAGTTGTGAGCATGAGTTAGGGTATGGGCATGGTTGTGAGCGTGAGTTCGGGTATGTGCATAGTTGTGAGCATGAGTTAGGGTATGTGCATGTTGTGAGCATGAGTTAGGGTATGTGCATTGTTGTGAGCATGAGTTAGGGTATGTGCATAATTGTGAGTATGAGTTAGGTTATGTGCATGGTTGGGAGCATGAGTTAGGGTATGTGCATGGTTGTGAGCATGAGTTAAGGTATGTGCATGGTTGTGAGCATGAGTTAAGGTATGTGCATGGTTGTGAGCATGAGTTAGGGTATGTGTATGGGTGTGAGTATGAGTTAGGGTATGTGCATGGTTGTGAGCATGAGTTAGGGTATGTGCATGGTTGTGAGCATGAGTTAGGGTATGTGCATAGTTGTGAGCATGAGCTAGGGTATGTGCATGGTTGTGAGAATGAGTTGGCTATGTGTATGGTTGTGAGCATAAGTTAGAGAATGTGCATGGTTGTGAGCATGAGTTCAGGTATGTGCATGTTTGTGAGCATGAGTTAGGGTATGTGCATAGTTGTGAGCATGAGTTAACCTATGTGTATGGTTGTAAGAATGAGTTAGGGTATGTGCATGGTTGTGGGCATGAGTTGCAATATGTGCATGGTTGTGAGCATGTGTTAGGGTATGTGCATGGTTGTGAGCATGAGTTAGGGTATGTACATGTTTGTGAGCATGAGTTAAGATATATGCATGGTTGTGAGCATGAGTTGCAATATGTTCATGGTTGTGAGCATGTGTTAGGGTATGTGCATGGTTGTGAGCATGAGTTAGGGTATGTGCATGGTTGTGAGCATGAGTTAGGGTATGTGCATGGTTGTGAGAATGAGTTGGGTATGTGTATGGTTGTGAGCATAAGTTAGGGTATGTGCATAGTTGTGAGCATGAGTTATGGTACGTGCATGGTTGTGAGCATGAGTTAGGGTATGTGAATAGTTGTGAGCATGAGTTAGGGTATGTGCATGGTTGTGAGCATGAGTTAGGGTATGAGCATGTTTGTGAGCATGAGTTAACCTATGTGTATGGTTGTAAGAATGAGTTAGGGTATGTGCATGGTTGTGGGCATGAGTTGCAGTATGTGCATGGTTGTGAGCATGAGTTAAGATATATGCATGGTTGTGAGCATGAGTTAGGATATATGCATGGTTGTGAGCATGAGTTAGGGTATGGGCCTGGTTGTGAGCATGAGTTAGGTATGTGCATGGTTGTGAGCGTGAGTTTGGGTATGTGCATAGTTGTGAGCATGAGTTAGGGTATAGGCATGGTTGTGAGCGTGAGATTGGGTATGTGCATAGTTGTGAGCATGAGTTAGGGTATGTGCATGGTTGTGAGCATGAGTTAGGGTACGTGCATTGTTGTGAGCATGAGTTAGGGTATGTGCATAGTTGTGAGTATGAGTTAGGTTATGTGCATGGTTGTGAGCATGAGTTAGGGTATGTGCATGGTTGTGAGCATGAGTTAAGGTATGTGCATGGTTGTGAGCATGAGTTAAGGTATGTGCATGGTTGTGAGCATGAGTTAGGGTATGTCTATGGGTGTGAGCATGAGTTAGGGTATGTGTATGGGTGTGAGTATGAGTTAGGGTATGTGCATGGTTTTGAGTATAAGTTACGGTATATGCATGGTTGTGAGCATGAGTTAGGGTATGTGCATGGTTGTGAGAATTAGTTGGCTATGTGCATGGTTGTGAGCATAAGTTAGGGTATGTGCATGGTTGTGAGCATGAGTTCGGGTATGTGCATGGTTGTGAGCATGAGTTAGGGTATGTGCATGGTTGTGAGCATGAGTTAACCTATGTGTATGGTTGTAAGAATGAGTTAAGGTATGTGCATGGTTGTGAGCATGAGTTAGGGTATGTGTATGGGTGTGAGTATGAGTTAGGGTATGTGCATGGTTTTGAGTATAAGTTACGGTATATGCATGGTTGTGAGCATGAGTTAGGGTATGTGCATGGTTGTGAGAATGAGTTGGCTATGTGCATGGTTGTGAGCATAAGTTAGGGTATGTGCATGGTTGTGAGCATGAGTTCGGGTATGTGCATGGTTGTGGGCATGAGTTGCAATATGTGCATGGTTGTGAGTATGTGTTAGGGTATGTGCATGGTTGTGAGCATGAGTTAGGGTATGTGCATGTTTGTGAGCATGAGTTAAGATATATGCATGGTTGTGAGCATGAGTTAGGGTATGTGCATGGTTGTGAGTATGAGTTAGGGTATGTGCATGGTTGTGAGCATGAGTTTGGGTATGTGCATAGTTGTGAGCACGAGTTAGGGTATGTGCATGGTTGTGAGCTTGAGATAGGGTATGTGCATAGTTGTGAGCATGAGTTAGGGTATGTGCATGGTTGTGAGCATGAGTTAGGGCAGTGATTTTTAACCTTTTTTTTGCCGTGGCACACTTTTTTACATTAAAAAATCCTGTGGCACACCACCATCCCAAAATGTTTAAAAAATCACACATTGTAGCCTAATACAGCATATATATATACACATACACACAAACACAGACATACTGTATGTATTGTGCTGTTATGCCATGCCTCCTACAAACTACCCCTGCACTGGGAGTAAAAAACAAGCAAAGTTTAAAAAATATGTCACACTGTTGTCAGTCTGCCGTGGCACACCTGAGGATCTCTCATGGCACACTGGTTGAAAAACACTGAGTTAGGGTATGTGCATGTTTGTGAGCATGAGTTAAGGTATGTGCATGGTTGGGAGCTTGAGATAGGGTATGTGCATAGTTGTGAGCATGAGCTAGGGTATGTGCATAGTTGTGAGCATGAGTTAGGGTATGTGCATGGTTGTGGGCATGAGTTAGGGTATGTGCATGGTTGTGGGCATGAGTTAGGGTATGTGCATGTTTGTGAGCATGAGTTAAGGTATGTGCATGGTTGTGAGCTTGAGATAGGGTATGTGCATCTTGTTTGTGTGTGTGTGTGCGTATATGACTGGTAATCTAATAAATATAGATATGTATGGGATTGTAAGAGTCTAACATACCTCTATGGAGGTTATATCTTAAATATAAATATAGGGGACAGCACACTTTTGTTTGTATGTCTATATACAATTATTTTGTATATGTATTTATATGTCTGTCTGCATATGTGCCATATGAGTCCAGTTATGCTACTGGGGTATATGCCAAGGTCTGAAGTAGCACTAAAAGCAATTAAGGTACTGTACTTTTTTTAACCAAATTAGTTAATATATTTAAATAATCTAATCATTTATTCAAAATATTTCTATTTATAATACTCAGAGAAAAAAAGAATTCAAAATTTAAAATGCATACTGAAGTACATAACAACCAGCGCTGGTTCAAAAAATGGTATTAAACAATAATAAAATTTAATAATAAAAGAATAAAGTCCAATTTTTCATCTCATCCAATTTATAATTTGTATCCCATATAAAAAACAAATGTTAGTTTTTTGTTGAAACAAAGTTATTCATTTATAATGAATTTTTGATAACAATGAATCCCTTCCATTTCTTTTTGTCCAAAAACTTGTGATAGCCTTATCTTACAGTCCCTTTAAAAGGTTCTTGCATCAGATATCAATTTCTGATATAAAAAGCAGAGGAATTGTGAGCATCACCTTTTGGTACCTTAAAATACTCTTCTTTTCATTGGGCTGATACCCTAGGTGTACTTTATAATATACAATAGTGCAGGACATTACTATTAATGCTTGGGAGATGCCTGAGCCCTTTGTGCAGGAGATACTACAGTTATTATATCTGGGTATAAATATATAGGTGAACCTAGGGCAGGGATGGGGAAACTTGGCACTCCTGATGTTTCAGAACTACATTACCCATGATGCTTAGGCACTCTGAAGTCCAGTTGAGCATCATGGGAAATGTAGTTCAGAAACATCTTGAGGGCCAAGGTTTCCCATCCCTGATCTAGGGGGTCTATCCAGACAAAATGCTTTATTGGGGGGCATATATCTAGTCTGTAACATGAGTTTGGGCAGGAATTTGCCTGAGAAGGAGGGATTATTATTAATGTCAATGTAGACAAATAAATATGTTATAAATGTACAGCAACAACGGAGTTTGGCATTTTGTTAATACTATATTTGGTATTAATATAGAAGATTTGATTTATTTAAACTGTGTCTATCATTGTCATTTTTACAGTTTGTGTTTACCTAACTTGTAGATCTTTTATTTCTGCTATGTTCATAATCATATCAATATAGACAAATACAAAATATATTTACAGTTGTATTAATATAAAGCCAGTATCTAGCAAGTTAAATAACTGTGTAATATACAGACAGTCATTTGGCTCATCATTATGAAAGACGATGGCAGGCAGTGGTTTATTTCTGGTAGAGAGGTTGGCACAGTTTCCTTTCCCGCTCTAATTTATTTCACTAAACCTGGTGTCTAGTAGATGAAATATTGATCATTGTTTAATAAATCACAATCTAGATGCCATTTTGTCCTCTCAGTTGTAAAAGGGTTCTCATCTATGTGTCTATGTATGGATTCATGTGTGACCAAGAAAGAGCTCCCTCCCTTTTTTAAAATATTCCTCAAACGTCCTTTATACTCTCAGTAGTTATTTGCCTTGTTTCATGGAGGTTGACAGAGAGAGGTGTTCTGCTGAGGTGTCTGATGAAGATTCTGATTTTATTGTCCTCAATGGATTGTTTCCTGCAAGAGAGAGCAGGGGAGTAAGCCGAGGATAAGGAAAAGTAGAGAGATAAAAGGGGTAAAGAGGTGCCATAAGACTGCCACCACTACACTATTTCAGGGAGGGTTCGTGAACTCTCACTGCCAAGAAAGAAAATAATTTATCAGGTAAGCATAAATAAAGGCAGACAATTCGGAAACTCTACGAGCAGAAGAAATAGCCCAAAAAATAAAGATTTCCAAGAAAAAAGTTTAACTTCAAGAGATTGCATAGGCTCAAACGGAGCATGCTGCAGAACACACAGAGCAAGATTTAGGCTCCAAGAAGTCTTAGTCATGTCTAAGTAGTCATAGTCTTATGTCTAAGAAGTCTTAGTCATGTCTAAGTAGTCATAGTCTTATGTCTAAGTCATAGAAATAATTTACGAATGGGCAGAATTCCTGAAAAGGTTAATCATCTAGATCTGGATAACTATGTTCAAGGTTTGTTTCGCCATCTAAAAATGGATGCACAAGCTTCAACAATAGAAGTTGATAGAATCCACAAAGCACTTCGATCTCTACCACCTGAATCTGCTCCACCGCGAGATGTCATACTGCAATTCCTATGGTTCAATGACAAAGAAGATATCTGGACTATAGCATGGCAGTTAAAAAAAACGTAACATACTTGGATAACAACATCCAAATCTACATAAACCTCAGTCCAAATACACTTCAGAAAAGAAGGGCTGTCACCTTCATTACCAGAGCCTTAAGAGACAAATGCATAAAATACAGATGGGGTTCCCCCTTCAGTTTAGTAATCTCGCATGAAGGCTCTACATATAAATATAAGGACCCACAAGAGCTTGACTCTCTCTCCGAAGGCTTGGGCCTCACCTTCAGCAGACCATCACAATCAGATACTCAAGTAGGTCTGAATGATAATGAAGCTCCGTCTTTCAGACCTGATCACGGGAGACAACACTGGCAAGTGGTATATTCTAACAAACAAAGAAAAAGTAAACACCAAGCAATCACAGAATCCACGGTTGCCACTTCCACATTAGTAACCTGATGGGATCAACATATGGGTGAGACTGTTCTGATTCAGATACTTACTGATATGAGGCAGATTGCTAGCTTCATATCATTTATTGTACTGTTGCACTAAGTATTGCGTTTGAATGTATTTATTTCCCTTCCATGGTCTTTAGTGTTACTTATGCATGTAAGTTATATTTCTGAACCTTTTCAAAGCTGTGTAGAGATTATACAATAGGTGAAATGGAGTTGTTTAGCATACCCTCTAGTTTAAGCCATAGGCTATTTAGAAATTATAAGAGTTATTACAATTCTTACAGTTTTTAATATCTATGATGTTCTTTACAAAATTAAGACAGGAATGACATGTCATATACACATGACATGTGTATATGTCATATGCACATATTGGTACGAAAGGTCATGGGAAGTTATAAAGCATATTCCATTCCTTTTTTACTACAAATTATTTTCACCTGAGAGTCTTAAAAATAAGTAAGTTACTTTCTAGTAAAATCACGATAACTGTGGATAATAAACAAGGTTTAAACATTCTTACTGTCAACACAAAAGGCCTGAATAAACCATGTAAAAGAAACATAATCATATGGGATTTTAAAGAGAAAAAGGGCGATATCGTTTTTTAAACAAGAGACATTTAAGTTTCAATTCGGAGTCACATACTATGCTTCTAACACCACTAAAAAGAACTGAGTGGGGATATTAATAAAGAAAAAAAATTCCTTTTTAGATTCATAATCAAGTAAAAGACAAACAGGGAAGAATTGTAATCCTAGTGGGCAGCTTATATCATAGACAAATCACGCTAGTTAATGCATATGCCCCTAACGTGGCTCAAGACGTCTTCCTCAAAACACTAACTAATTCAATACTAGACGTAGTTTAAGGCACCTTAACAGTTTGCAGTGACCTCAATTGTTCACTAGATCTATTATTAGATCATTCCAAATGGACTTCTTCAGTGCTGCATAAAATAATACAGGAGAGACAGTCCTCAGAGGGTGCGCTAGTGCTTGGCGGTTGATTGCAGTAATGGGACTCCAAACTTGATGGCCGCACTCCCGGAGATAATCCGAATGGATTACTGGCTATGATGCAAGGAAGAAAAGAGAAGAGAGGCGCCAAAACATAAAACAGTATTGTTGGTCTAAACGGGTAAACTTCCCACACGATAAAATTCCACCCTGTAGTACCAGATACTCACAGACAAGGCGGCACAAATGGCGTGCCTCTAAGCGCGGATCGAGACTGTTCTGAGTCGCCCGACAGACACACCTCGAGGTGTTTGAAACACATTTACAGTATAGCAAATATCTTTGTGTTATGTAGTTCCCCATCAGCCTAAGTAAGAGCTAATGGAATACTCTCCCACTCCTTTTCTTATCACCAATGATACGAGACAGGGGTGTCCCCTGTCCTCAATGCTGTTTGCATGTGCAGTGGAAGCATTTACAGCCACAATACGAACAATCCAGATATCAATGGGATACATATAGGGAAATCTGATTATAAAATTATGTTATAAACTGATGACATACAATTTACCCAAACAAATCCCATATCCTGTACCCATAATACTTGTAGAAAAGTCACTTGGCAGCAATTTTTTAAATTAATAATCCAAAATCAGAAATACTTAAAGGGATAGTAAAGTCTAAATTAAACTTTCATGATTCAGATAGGTATGTAATTTTAAACAACTTTCTAATTTACTTTTATCATCAAATTTGCTTTGTTCTCTTGGTATTCTTTGTTGAAAGCTAAACCTAGGTAGGTTCATATGCTAATTTCCAAGCCCTTGAAGGCCGCCTCTTATATGAATGCATTTGACAGTTTTTTCCATCTAGAGGGCGTTAGTTCATGTATTTCATAGAAATAACATTGTGCTCATGCACGTGAAGTTATTTAAGAGACAGCACTAATTGCCTGAAATGCAAGTCAGTAAAAAGATCTGAGATAAGGAGGCAGTATGCAGAGGCTTAGATAGAAGGTAATTACAGAGGTAAAAAGCATATTTCTATGCACAGTGTTGGTTATGCAAAACTGGGGAATGGTAAATAAAGGGATTATCTATCTTTTTAAACAATACAATTTTGGTGCTTACTATCCCTTTAATATTAATATTACCTTGGATAAAGTAAAGCAATTAAAATTATATGCCCGGGGGGGGGCGTGTCCGACCAGCAACTAAGATGGCTGCGTTTCTGAGAGCTCTCCTTTTAGGATCTACAATCTACCAAGAAATCTGACTTTCTTCAAACCATCCAGTACAGATTTCAGCTGTCCAGCACAGAGGGCACATTAACACGCTGAATGACACCTATAGTGCATATTAAAAAAGCTTCTTAACCGGACTATTGAAACTTCCTATGGATCTCTAGACGGCTCCATCCCTGTACCCCTCCCCGGCTAACCGGGCAAATTAGCACATAGGGATTACACTATTGTCTCCAGACACACCTTCTACCGCAACTATGGAAGACTATGACAATATAGCATTGGCCCTATTAAAAGCCCTTGAAACAAAGATGGCACATCAGTTCCATAGCCTACACGCCGCACTACGCTTTGACCACGAGGATACACCTACTCCAAGCATGACGGAGTCAAATGAGATTGCTGAAAGTCGTGTGCTACCTAAGAATGGTGCCCCTACTCATGGCCTAATACACTCACAAAACTCTCCTGTTGGCTCTCCTTTACCTGATCCGGAGGATGCGGCCGGCCTTGGGGGAAGGGAGGAGAGCAGATGGCTGATCGCTAATAAGCACCCGTCTGAAGGCGACTTAGAAAAGAAGACTCCAGCCCATAATTGCAACAAATTTACCTACCGAGATCTCTTGGTGACATGCGGTGTCCACTCGGGCTGGCCAGATGGCAGTAGTGGGCTTAGCGAGAGACAAGGCAAGTCTCCTCCTCTTGAAACTACTCAATGGCATACACAGCATACACCGCCAGGTCTACACCTGAGACCAGCACAAGTGCCGGACACTAAAGTTTGGCCCCCATCTACTGCTTGCGCAGTCTATCCACCGCTCCAGGGGCTTGAGATCCTCCAGTTCGCTGGGTCATGTCGAGAGTCCGATTCCTATCAACACAAGCCTCCTATCTGCTCCAGAAGAGGAGTCGGCTAGCAGTACTCTCAGCCAAGAATATCTCCTAGGTCAACGCAAGAGCCTGAGGACTGGAGTGGGGTAATTTTATTTCATTCTATTTGACAAGGCTCTCCATAGCACCTCTCATAAGGGACTATATGGCTTTTCATGTATACATAAGGATGTCCATTCGATAACCTGGAGGGATCTGGTTTTCCCATAACCGTATCACTGTTTCCATGTGGCTGCACAACAAGAGACTTTGGCTGACGCCAGACCCTCAGAATATCTAACTCATCATTGCTTAACTGGTTTTTCATTAGATTTAGGAAGGCACTTCCACTCCAAACTGTTAACTTGTATTCCTCTTTATTTGTTGCCTATAGTAGGTTTATATCTGAGATTAAGCTTATTTGACTATATTGTCCCTGAATCCCCTAGTTTATCTATAACTTGTTAATAATGATTACTATGCAGGTACTAGTTTAAGGCCATAAATGTCAGTATAGCTAATTTAGCTAGAAATGCCATACCAATAGGGAGAAAGTGTATATTCTGTTCTTTATAGGTTAGTTATCTGACATACCTAAGGTTTTGAAATCCAGCTCTTGGACCCATGGACTAAGGGTTGATAGATTTATATAGTGCCAGCTATTAAAAATCCTGTCTGTAAGTCTGTCTTTGAGTTCAAATCAGACAACACCATGTAGATAAGTCTTATGGTCAGCGCAGAACTGTTTGGATTAGATATTTTGTGTGTATACATATCTGGTATTGATACAGAATATATGCAGCAACTGATGCCTGTTTATCACACTAAAATGTTCCTTATCTTTTTCCTTTTATATCATGCTAACATTTTTTATTGTCTGCATATTTATGATTCTTTTGCAGGGTATGTGATATCACATGAGATCCTTACTATACTTCTAACATTGATCCTGAACTAGTGTAACTACTACATATACTCAATGAGATATCTACTCAGTATAGAAACCGCCTTCATTTTATATATATATATATATATATATATATATATATATATATATATATATATAATGACATATCCACATGGTCATTTATTAGTAATAGCTGTGCATGGTAACTAGAAATGTTATATTAGGTTGTTGAGATTAAGAATAAGGATCATATAATATGATCTAGCCACCTTACTCTGTTTTAGGGATCCATCATCTGCTCTTTGGTTTTTAATGTATAGACGGATTTCATATTACACCACTCTATATGAAACTCATTTGAGTCACTTTATCCTATGTTCTAGCTGACATAGAGCACCTGTAGTACCCAACCCTACTGACCGACACTTTGTTTACCACTGCATAGGGTAGCCCTTATTTGTGGAATATCACGCACTCCGGCCCCCTATTTCCATATACCAAAAAGTTGCCCACTCCTCAGGATAAATTCTGCTCATAGCCATCCCTTAATTTGGCAGTCCTGTAGAGCGATCTCCTTTTTAGTGCCCTTAAAAATATTTATCTTCCTATTCCCTATCCCTTATCTGAGGCCCTTTGATTTTCTCCACTACAGATAGGAGCTTATTTTCAGACTGTTTTGGTTTGCCTTTTGATCTTGACAGTAAGACATATTTATAATCTTCTCAACCTAAGGTATATTAACACACCCCTGGACACGCCCCCCCTCCCCCTTAATACTAAAGCAGCTTTGGTCTGCTGTTTACCCCTTATGTTTTTCTTTACATACCATTTCACACTAATCTTTTCCCCTATTAAAAAATGAGATTACCTACTAAGTTCATTCACATATGCACTAGTCGCAAGATGACCAACATATTTGTGTTCAGAAAATATTATAATCTGGTTGTTGTCCTGACAAACATACCCATTGGTGCTAATATATACTGTCTATATTGTCTACCTTCATACTCTATGTACTTTGCAAATTATTTGTTGATGTTAATTAACATTATTTAATCTGTTATAATTGCCAACAATCTCAATAAAAATTATATTTAAAATAAAATGATATGCACTTTTAAATGGCAAGAAAATACTTTAAAATACTTAGGGATACACCTCACCCCAAAGGTACAAGACTTATTTCAGGCTATTTATGTTCCCCTCCAAAAACAAATTATAACAGACTTGTCATCATGGAGATCCCTGAATACATCCTGGATAGAGAGAATAAATATTTTCAAGATAAACATACTCCCGCATATACTACACGTAATACAAACCTTACCTAATCCCACTACCAAGCAAATTCATACAGTCCTTACAAACAAATTAATTTGGGATAAAAAAAATGCTAGGATTAATAAATCTATTATGTGTACACAATGGAAGCATGGGAGTTCCCAATCTCCTAAAATACAGACAAGCCATGTTCTTACAGCGTATACTAGACTGGTTTCTTAACTATAACACTAAAATATGGGTTCAAATAGAACACAAAATCTCAGACTTTTCTCACCTAGGGTCCTAGTGTTGGACAACTATTTCTCAACATACGCAAAAACATATCACAAATCTGCTGAGCCATGAAACATTTAAGGTTTGGGATGACATCATAACAAGGTTACATCATATTTCCTCTAGATATTCCCCTCTGACACCTTTAATTGATAATATTGAGTTTATTCTGGGCATGTCTCATTTAAAATACCAAACAAGGCCTGCAAACAGAACGTTAATGGTATACCAACTGGGTACCGAGGAAAAATTATATACAATAAAAGTTCTAATAGACAATATCTTTAGCTTCTTTCAGGATTGGCTCCTATACCACCAATGTATATCATACATATCTAAGCATGGGAACAGGAGAAATTTACTTAGACCCTTAACAGCATTTGAAAAACTCTGTACATCTCCAGCCTAGCTAAAACACTCTCTTTCCTTGATATATTCATTGTTACAACAAGCATCCCAAGAACACGTTCCTTACTATATAGAGCGATGGAATAGTGAGTTACATATTGATATTAGACAACCTGAAGTCCGACAGATATTCTCCAATATTATAAAATCCTCCATATCTGTAAATTTATTAGAACTTAACTTAGAAATCTTATACAGGACGTATATAACATCCGGTTAGAATCCAAAAGCTTTATCATACACACATTGATGACACATATTTGGTGGTCTTGCACTAAAATCACCCCTCTATGGGAAAACATAGCAGTTGAATCATCCAAAGTGTTAAAAAGACCACTACCCTTAGACCCATGCTTATGGCTGTTTCATAAAAGCCCTAGAATATTTACCTCGGCCCAAAAGAAAATGTTTAACATTCTAAGTAACAGCTTAAAATTCCTATTGGCTCAGAGGTGGGAATCTCCAGATATACCAATTATAGCACAATGTATACATAAATGTAACAAGATAAAGAGATTAGAAGAGTATTAATATTTAAGATTAAGATGCCAACCCCTCTATGCATAAATACAGATATTGTGGGACGCATATTTAGCACAAAGGTTTCCATAGTTATCACCAAAATATTAAATATATGGAAAAGTTAGACATTACTTGATTTGTAAATATTAAACTCTGTAAGATATGGTAGGTTATTCAGTAGAAGGTTACTGTACCATTAACACACTCAACTGTTTGCATGGTAAAATATGGTCTTTTAAATTGTAATAGATATCCTTTTGTATCTGAATAATATGCAAAAATAGTTATTGATGCACTTAAAGATTATCAACGTTACTATGAGACAACAAGAAAGGACTCTAAAAATCAAGGAATACGAGCAACGCTTACTAGGGAAGCACTGACACTCAACTTCCATGACATGTCGTCCTGCTATTATACATCTGTTGCATTTGATTTTCTGTTTAGTATAAATTATTACCCAGTCGCATTATGCAATGTAACCAGTAAGACATTATTACTGGAATGTTCTCTACGTATGTACATTGTTTTGTATCTCTATATATGTACTAAAATTGGCTAATAAATAAATAAAAATTACAAAAAGGCAAGTTAAATAAAATATTCTCTGCAAAAAAAAAAAAGTTTGATGGCCAACATTTGTGTTTTCCTTGTTTCCTAATGGGATTTAAATATTCCTTGTATAAAAGAGGGAGGGTGACAACTGTCCGATCTTAATAGAGAGCAACGATCTGTGTCCTTTTGGAACTGTGCTATTTGCAAACTCTCATATTTAATAGATATTTGTACATCTAAAAAACTTAATTTATATCTTATCTGAGAAATTAATTTATTTCATGGTGCAAGAGTCCATGAACTGTTATGTATTGGATTTACATTCCTACCAGGAGGCGGCAACGTTTCCCAAACCTCAAAAGCCTATAAAACTCCCCGCACCTCACTCATATCTCAGTTTGACATATGGCCAAGAGGTGAGATGGTAAAAAGGAGTAAAAGCCAAATAATGAGGAGTAGGAAAAAAGATGTGCTTTAAACAAACAACAACCCCAAATGGGTGGGGCCTCATGGACTCTCTCTTAATATTTGATCAACTGAAGCCTCATTCTTGAAAGCCCAAGATGTGGCAACCAAACTAGTAGAATGAGCTGTAATTCTCTTTGGCGGCGGCTGACCTGCCTCCAAATAAGCTTTGTGAATCAAAAGTTTCAACCAAAAGGCTAAAGAAATAGCAGATGCCTTCTGGACTTTCTGAGAACTAGAAAAAGAACAAACAGGCTAGAAGTCTGTCAGAAATCATTAGTCAAAAGAACATAATATTTCAATGTTCTAACAACATCCAAAAAATGCAAAGATTTCTCTCAAGCATTTTTTGGATTAGGACACAAGGAGGGAACGACAATTTCCCTATTAATGTTGTGTGAGGAAACAACTTTAGGAAAAAAGATAAAGGAAGTCTTCAAAACAGCTTTATCTTGATGGAAAATCAGATAAGGAGACTCACAAGAGAGAGCAGACAATCGAGAAACTATTCTAGCAGAAGTGATAGCCAATAGAAACAATGTTTTCCATGAAAGTAGTTTAATGTCTAATTTATGCATAGGCTCAAAAGGAGGAGCCTGTAAAGCTATTAAAACACTAGCGGCTAGATTACGAGTCTTGCGTTAGGGTTAAAAAGCAGCATTGAGAGGTCCCAACGCTGCTTTTTAACGCCCGCTGGTATTATGAGTCTTGCAGGTACAGGTGTACCACTCACTTTTTTGTCCAGACTCGAAAATACCGCAAATCCACTTACGTCAATTGCGTATCCTATATTTTCAATGGGACTTGCATAACGCCAGTATTACGAGTCTTCAAAAAGTGAGCGGTAGACCCTCTCCTGTCAAGCCTGGTACCGCATTTTAAAGTCAGTAGTTAAGAGTTTTATGGTACAACGCCGTAGCATAAAACTCTTAACTAAAGTGCTAAAAAGTATACTAACACCCATAAACTACCTATTAACCCCTAAACCGAGGCCCCCCCACATCACAAACACTAAAATAAAAAATGCAACCCTTAATCTGCCGAACCGGACATAGCCACCACTATAAAAAATATATTAACCCCTAAACCGCCGCACTCCCGCATGGCAAACACTAGTTCAATTTTATTAACCCCTAATCTGCCATCCCTAACATCGCCAACACCTACCTACATTTATTAACCCCTAATTTGCCGCCTCCAACGTCGCCGCAATTATATTAAATGTATTAACCCCTAAATCTAAGTCTAACCCTAACACCCCCTAACTTAAATATAATTTAAATAAATCTAAATAAAATGAATATCATTACCTAAATTATTCCTATTTAAAACTAAATACTTACCTATAAAATAAACCCTAAGCTAGCTACAATATAACTAATAGTTACATTGTAGCTAGCTTAGGTTTTATTTTTATTTTACAGGCAAATTTGTATTTATTTTAACTAGGTAGAATAGTTATTAAATAATTATTAACTATTTAATAAATGCCTAGCTAAAATAAAGTCAAATTTACCTGTAAAATAAAACCTAACCTAAGTTACAATTACACCTAACACTACACTATAATTAAATTAATTACCTAAATTAGCTACAATTAAATAAAATTATCTAAAGAACGGAAAACCCCCCCACTAAATTACAGAAAATAATAAAATAATTGCAAGTTTTTTAAACTAATTACACCTAATCTAATCCCCCTAATAAAATAAAAAAGCCCCTCAAAATAATAAAAAGCCCTACCCTATACTAAATTACAAATAGCCCTTAAAAGGGCCTTTTGCGGGGCATCGCCCAAAAGTAATCAGTTCTTTTACCTGTAAAAAAAAAGTACAATACCCCCCCAACATTAAAACCCACCACCCACACACCCAACCCTACTCTAAAACCCACCTAATACCCCGTTAATAAAATATAACACTAACCCCTTGAATATCACCCTACCTTGAGAAGTCTTCACCCAACCGGGCCGAAGTCCTCAACAAAGCCGGGTGAAGTGGTCCTCCAGACGGGCAGAAGTCTTCATCCAAGTCGGGAAGAAGAGGTCCTCCAGACGGGCAGAAGTCTTCATCCAGGCGGCATCTTCTATCTTCATCCATCCGACGCGGAGCGGCTCCATCTTCCAGACATCCGATGCGCAGCATCCTCTTCCATCGACGTCCAACTAAAGAATGAAGGTTCCTTTAAATGACGTCATCTAAGATGGCGTCCCTTCAATTGCGATTGGCTGATAGAATTCTATCAGCCAATCGGAATTAAGGTAGAAAAAATCCTATTGGCTGATGCAATCAGCCAATAGGATTGATCTGGCATTCTATTGGCTGATTGGATCAGCTAATAGAATGCGAGCTCAATCCTATTGGCTGATTGCATCAGCCAAAAGGATTTTTTCTACCTTAATTCTGATTGGCTGATAGAATTCTATCAGCCAATCAGAATTGAAGGGACGCCATCTTGGATGACGTCATTTAAAGGAACCTTCATTCTTCAGTTGGACTTCGATGGAAGAGGATGCTCTGCGTCGGATGTCTGGAAGATGGAGCCGCTCCATGCTGGATGGATGAAGATAGAAGATGCTGCCTGGATGAAGACTTCTGCCCATCTGGAGGACCACTTTGCCCGGCTTCATTGAGGACTTCGGCCCAGTTGGGTGAAGCCTTCTCAAGGTAGGGTGATCTTAAAGGGGTTAGTGTTAGGTTTTATTAAGGGGGTATTGGGTGGGTTTTAGAGTAGGGTTGGGTGTGTGGGTGATGGGTTTTAATGTTGGGGGGGTATTGTTCTTTTTTTACAGGTAAAAGAGCTGATTACTTTGGGGCAATGCCCCGCAAAAGGCCCTTTTAAGGGCTATTTGTAATTTAGTATAGGGTATGGCTTTTTATTATTTTGGGGGGCTTTTTTATTTTATTAGGGGGATTAGATTAGGTGTTATTAGTTTAAAAAACTTGTAATTATTTTATTATTTTCTGTAATTTAGTGGTTTTTTTGTACTTTAGATAATTTTATTTAATTGTATTTAATTGTAGTTAATTTAGGTAATTAATTTAATTATAGTGTAGTGTTAGGTGTAATTGTAACTTAGGTTAGGTTTTATTTTACAGGTAAATTTGACTTTATTTTAACTAGGTAGCTATTAAATAGTTAATAACTATTCTATTGTACCTAGTTAAAATAAATACAAAGTTGCCTGTAAAATAAAAATAACTCCTAAGCTAGCTATAATGTAACTATTAATTATATTGTAGCTATCTTAGGGTTTATTTTATAGGTAAGCATTTAGTTTTAAATAGGAATAATTTAGTTAATTGTAGTTATTTGATTTAGATTTATTTAAATTATATTTAAGTTAGGGGGTGTTAGGGTTATGGTTAGACATAGGTTTAGGGGTTAATAACTTTAATATAGTGGCAGCGATGTTGGGGGCAGCAGATTAGGGGTTAATACGTGTAGTTAGGTTGCGGCGACATTGGGGGCGGTAGATTAGGGGTTAATAAATATAATGTAGGTGTCGGCGATGTTAGGGGCAGCAGATTAGGGGTTCATAAGTATAATGTAGGTGTCAGCAATGTCGGGGGCAGCAGATTAGGGGTTAATAAGTGTAAGATTAGGGGTGTTTAGACTCGGGGTTCATGTTAGGGTGTTAGGTGTAGACATAAAATGTATTTCCCCATAGGAATCAATGGAGCTGCGTTAAGAGCTGAACGCTGCTTTTTTGCCGGTGTTAGGTTTTTTTTCAGCGGGCTCTCCCCCATTGATCCCTAAGGGGAAATCGTGCACGAGCATGTTTTATCAGCTCACCGCTACCGTAAGCAGCGCTGGTATTGAGGTGAGATGTGGAGCTAAATTTTGCTCTCCGCTCACTTTTCTGCGGCTAAGGCCGGGTTTCTAAAAACCCGTAATACCAGCGTTGTCTGTAGGTGTGCGGTGAGGGAAAACTGCTAGTTTGCACCGCCCCCCTGTTACCGCAAAACTCGTAATCTAGGTGAAGGTTATTAAGACTCCAAGGAGGAGAAATAGACTGAATAACAGGTTTAATTTGAATTAAAGCCTGAACAAAACAATGAACCTCAGTATGTTTAGCAATCTTCCAATGAAATAATACTGAAAGAGCAGAGGTTTGTCCTTTCAAAGAATTAACAAAAAAAACCTTTTATCTAAACTATTCTGCTAAAACTGAAGAATTCTAGTAATTCTAAAAGAAGCAGCAGCCACGTCAGCAATATCTGTAGCTGGTCTAAGTATATAGCCAGTATTTAAAAATGTCCTTCTTAGAAAAGATTCAAGTTTTCTGTCTAAATGGTCTTTAAAAGAAGTACTGTCTTCTAGAGGAATAGTAGTGCATTTAGTCAAAGTGGAAATGGCCCCATCAAGTTTGGGAACCATTTCCCATAACTAAAAGTTAGCAGCAGGTAGAGGAAATCCTTTTTTTAAACCTTGAAGAAGGGTTAAAAGAGACACCTGGTTTAGACCATTCCTTAGCAATCATATCAGAGATATCATCAGGTATAGGGAAAATCTCAGAGAGATTGACAACATTTTTATATGCTGAATTTAAACAATTACAAGGTTTCTCATCAAAAGGTTTATCTTCTTCAATCCTTAAAGTAACTAAGACTTCCTTCAAAAAAGAATGAATATATTAAATTTTAAATAAAAAGGATTAATTATCAGGATCTACGTCAGATGAGGGAACCTTACTGTTAGAGGAATCATCATTAGAAGATACTTCAGTATTTTGTAGGTCAGGACTTATATTACTCGTAGAAGGTAAAATTTGAACTGACCTTATTCACTTATTTGAAGGCGGTAGTGCAGATTGAGCCTTTGTAATGGCAGTAGTAATGAACTGTTTCATTGCTAGAGTTACTCCACCTGCATCTAGCTGTAAAGATGAGACAGTAGGTGCATTTGTACACATAGAAACAGCATTAGATTGATCAGTATGCGATAACAAATCTAAGCATGAGTCACATGAGCTAAAGAAGCTACTTTAGTTGTTTTACAATAAGCACACTTAGCTTTGGTAGAAAGGTGTTCAGTAGACTCAGTTACTATGGTAAATTTAGGGACAGAATGGTGCTGCTCCGTTTTGGCAAAATATTTCAGTAAAAAAGATGCAATAATTACTATTATCACCCCCTTATAGCAACCTCTTTGAGGAAAGGAAAAAAATTGCACCCTATATATAGCTTTGCATGGACATTTAAAGCGCTAAGCAAATGCAGCCTAGGTAAGCAGTAATTGTCAGTTGTGCACAATTTTCATTACTGATTTAAAGACAAAAAAGGCACACAAGTGAGCGCATCTGATGACGCGCCATCCGACCGTTAGTCTGACATGCACATTTCATGATGCGATGTTGCACTAATAGCGACGCATGTTTTGTTTGAATTCTAAGTGCGTGTCTAATGATGTCTAATTTGATGCGCGCTGCTTGAGTGAAAAAAGGCGTGCCTTTGTGCAATCAATAACACATGTTATATGGTGCACAAACCTGACTAAATATGTGCCATGGATATTGACGCATCTTTTTTTTTTATGCAAGGGGAATAGTAAGAATCTGTCCCAGGGCCTACATACACATATACATTCATAGTTAAACTTTTAAACATTTAAAAGTGCCCATAAACATAGCTGTGACTGTCTATTTAAAAATATAAAAATACACTGACCCATAGACACTCGCCCACTGAGTTGCAGACAGCCAAACCAGCACTGAAAAGCAGGGGTAGTAAGGTGGGAGAATAACGTCGATCTGTAAAGGGAGGCAGAAGACGAGTCCCTGTGACCAAATTTATTGAGAGCCTATGAAGGATTTCCCATGAGGTGAAAACATTGTATCATGAGGCACTACTCCAATCACATCCCTCTGACAAGCACTGTACTCTGAGGGGAACTGGGCTTCAATATGCTCTCAAGCGCCTTTTACTGAAGAAATCAACCTGCTTCAACCACCCCCAACGGAGGCAACATTTAAAACTGAGGGCGCCACAATAGCGTGATACCGTCTGGATATGTAGGTATAGATATAAGTAAGTATTATGCTTACCAGATGGTGTGACACTGTGCTGTAACCAGTGCAAGAAGGCTAGCACTTATCAGTGGCTAGTACACTGTGGAAGCCAAGCTCCAAAGGCACTTGTCCTAGTTGAAACTCTGAGTGTGTCTCCTGTTGGCTGGACTTCAGGTGCTGCAGAGGTGTAAACTTTTGTGTGTTGTTCAGTTGGTATTGATAAACCACAACACAGACAACTTCAATAAAATGGCTTTTAATACTTATGACGCGTTTCTCAACCTCAAACAGGTTGTTTCATCAGATAAAAAAGATGAAACAACCTGTTTGAGGTTGAGAAACGCGTCATAAGTATTAAAAGCCATTTTATTGAAGTTGTCTGTGTTGTGGTTTATAAATACCAACTGAACAACACACAAAAGATTACACCTCTGCAGCACCTGAAGTCCAGCCAACAGGAGAGACACTCAGAGTTTCAACTAGGACAAGTGCCTTTGGAGCTTGGCTTCCACAGTGTACTAGCCACTGATAAGTGCTAGCCTGCTTTCTTGCACTGGTCACAGCACAGTGTCACACCATCTGGTAAGCATAATACTTACTTATATCTATACCTACATATCCAGACGGTATCACGCTATTGTGGCGCCCTCTTTCTACTTTCTATTTTAACAGTTGTTCCACACTCTCTGGGATCAAGAGGAGCAGCCCTACCCACGTAACAGGAGGATACCTTTATCCCTTCAATTTACTACCAGTCTATGGACATTAAACAGGACTAATACGGTAGACTTGATCTACTATATTTTAAGTGTACTACCTGGTTTTATATTGATTATTGCTTTTTTATATTTTAAATATCAGCGCTCTTTTATATCCCTTTATTGGGATATGTTCATTTAAAACTGAAGTATGAGTGAGGTGGGCAGGGCTTTATAGGCTTTTGAGGTTTTGGAAACTGGATTCTCCTGGTAGGAATGTATATCCCATACGTAATAGCGCGTGGACTCTTGCCACCTATATGAAAGAAAAGTAATACTTTCTTTATCAGACGTGATCTTAAATTTGAAGCATGAAGCGTATGTAAAAAGATGCATTTTCCTGGTTCACGTGCCAAACATGTTTTTCTTTCAAATATGCCATTTACCGGTAGGCATATGTGGGAGCCATGCTTGATCCCATAACCGTACCTGAGAGCTGTAGGAAGAAATTTTGTTTGACGCAAAAGTAGTTAGACAACGTTCTATAAGTGACAACAAATACTCCACAGATTGTCCCTTGTATCTCTAAGAGGATTGTACAAAGATTTTAACAGCTTCTAGGCCCTGTGAGTGAGGTATTATGGTATAAAAACTATTAACGTCCATTGTGAACAAATGGTTTCCATGTTGGATAGAAAATGTATTGAGTTGAAGTAACAGATCACTTGTCTCTTGTAAATAAGTTTTTGTACTCCTGACCATTGACTGCAGTAGCGAATCAATATATTGTGCCACAGGTGGTAGTATAGAACCTCTTGTAGAGACAATTGGTCTTCCAAGTGGGTCAATAAGAGTTTTGTGAATTTTAGGTACTGTGTATATTATTGGTACCCTCGGGTGGCTGATTAACATATAGTCCCTTACCATTTCATCCAAAAATCCTTTTTCAAATCCCATGTTAATAAGAGCATCTGTTTTAGTCTCAAAGTTTTGTGTCGGAAAAATGCCAAACTGTATATGGCATATTTTGATGAAAAACATGTTTGGCCTGTGAACTAGGAAAATGTGTATTTCTGCAAATGCTTCATAGACAATGTGTTCCTGAATTGGAGGGGAACAGAAACGTCATTGAAACATTGGTTTAACCTTATCAACAACACAAACACTCCAGTTAGATTTAATATCACATCTGATAAAGAAACTATTACTTTTTAGATGTACAAACAACTATCAAAGATCAGAGTTTGCAAATTACACTGTTCCAAAGGGAAACAGATTGTAACTCTCTATTAAGAGCAGACCTTTGTCATCCTCTCTCTCTGATACAAGCGCACAAGGCACCTCTCATAGTGCAACACATTTATTAAAATAATTAGAAATTAGACAGTCACAAGTAAAATTCCCATGCAATGGGTGCTCACTAAGAAACCCTCAATCAAATGAGGTAAGGTACAAGCCGCAAAGTAAAGGTACAGATGTCCCCTTTTAGCTACTGTTCAGGTGGTAATGGTTGTCACAGTGGAAGACAAAGTTCTTATTTGAATTTAAGCTAAAGCTCCACAAATGATGGTTGAATACCAGGGCTAACAGAGACACATTAAATCCTACAGGGACAATGTGTGTCTCACAAATATGCCCAATGGTATATTTACCACGCTAAGTAAATGCAAACCGTCAGTTACTTCCGTATTTCTTCTGTGGAGTAAATGTGGCGTAAGTTGGGCATGGCCTAGCGCGTTTCACGGGAATACCGCTTCGTCAGAGGCTCATAGCTGCCCACCTTACTGCTCTGCTTTAAATACAGGCCAGAACACGCCCCTACGTACATCATGTTAGAGTTCTTGGCTAATTCAGGAAACAATGTCTACGTTAAACAGCTCACTACTCCATTTGGCATATTTATTGCATCCAAAATACACAGCTTATTCATAAGGAAAACACTTATTAGAACTGATACAAATTTGAAATATACAAATATGCCTGATAATGACACCTAAAAAATATATAAAATATTTTTATCGTTCCCTACTTCTTACAGGGAAAATCCTTAAAAGGAACACCAAAATGAATGAATGAAAGAGAGGATAATTTTTATTCTAAACTAAAGAAAGTTTTTTTTTTTTTTTTAAAAAAAAACATATATAAATTGTTATTTAAAATACTGCTACAAATCTTTTATGTAACAGATTAAAAAACAGGATCTATAAATTCATAGGTAAAATATAGGAGAGGAGCAATGAAATATCTTACATTGGATTAAACTCTTGTATATATCCTAAAAAACACTATAAATCCATAGATAAAATGCAAAGATGGAGCATAAGTGTATATCGTATAGAGTTTATCTATTCTAATTACATACTAGTGTGTTCATGCATTTTCCCAACATAAAGTGTATCTACTCAAAGCTACCTACTAAATGAAATATCAACATCCCTATAAATCCATAAGTGAAAAACAACAAGAGGAGCACTAATACATACTGTGCTAGAATAAAACTCCTATATCCTAGAGCTGATTCTGCCGCTTATTCATGAAGGACAAGGATGAATCTATAAAAACACGGATAAAGTTCCAAATAAGAGAAATAAACCATAGGTAAAGTGCATAGGAGGAGCACAAAATATGTTTTCTATATTCTTAATCTCTTATGATCATGAATTAGTTTGTGTTTATAATATTCACCACAGAAAAAAAATATATATCTACACTAAAAAAGCTTGGATATCCACATCCCTGTTCATTCCCAGGGGTTCTATGGTTTGTAGGCGGTGGATCCAGAAGGTTTCCCTTTGCCTTAAGAGGAGCAATCTGTCTCCACGTCCCTCATCCAGAAACACCTGTTCTATCGCTTTAAACCTGAGGCTAGAGTTATCATTTTTATGGCATTCTCTGAAGTGGTCAGTTACTCCATGAGTCACATTCCCCTTTTCTATGTTCCCCAAATGTTCCATTACTCTCCTCTTTATGGTTCTTTTCGTTCTTCCAATGTATTGTTTTTTACAAGAACATTTCAAAAGATATACTACATACTTAGAATGACAATTCATAGCATGTCTTATATCTGTCATGTATCCATTGGAGCTAGATTTGATGTTTTTGTTGTCATGATGAATTATGGGACAGGTGTTACATCCCTTTCTATTGCACCTAAAGAAACCTTTGGCCAATTTATTTAGCCAATTCCCCCTCTTGTTTTTTTATTATTATCTCTTAATTTACTTGGGGCTAGAACTTCTTTCAAGTTTCTATTTTTCCTAATGACTACTCTAGGTGTTGAAGACAAGATTATATCTAAGAATTAGATTTCTTTTTCGTTGTTTTTCTGAGTGAAATTCAAATTACAATTATTGTTATTAACATACTCAAAAAATGCCTCCACTTAGTTATCATCTCCATTCCACATTATAACCACATTGTCTATAAAGCGTTTCCATAAGATGATGTTATCAATATGGGGGTTATTATTCCAAATGTATTTCTCCTCCCAGGAGCCCATATACAAATTTGCATAATTGGGGGCAAAGCGAGTTCCCATTGCCGTGCCCCCAATTTGCAAGAAGAATTGATGCTCAAATAGAAAATAATTTTTCTTCAAGATGAAATTAATTGAATCCAATAAGAATTGTCTTTGGTTCTTTGGTAAATGATCATGTTTATTTAGAAAAAAATCTACACTTTCTATCCCTTGATCATGGGGAATGCAAGTATATAGGGATGCAACATCCATAGTTAGCCACCTGTAGCCTGGTTTCCACACAATATTCTCCACTACTTTTAGAATATGTGGTGTGTCTCTGATGTATGACTTCAAGGTTAAGACCATTGGTTTCAGGTAGCTATCTACAAATTGTGACGTCAATGAATTAATACCCGATATTATGGGCCTCCCCGGTGGTTTTTCTTGATTCTTGTGAATCTTGGGTAAGTGGTAGAAAATTGTAACCCTGCACTTATCCTGAAATAAAAAATCATATTCATCTTTAGTTATTGTCCCGCCTACCAAATGGTCATCAAGAAAAGATCTAATTTCTTTAATAAACACATTCGTTGGATCTTGTTTGTATGACTATACTTCCGCCTTTATCGGCTTCTCTTATTATTATGGAAGAGTCATTCATTAAATTAAACAGGGCTCTTTTTTTAATCTGTTTAAATTAGAATTCTTTTTCACATTGGTCTCAGCTAATTTGCATATATAAATTTTTTCCACCAATTTATGGAACACTTGTAGACAATTTCCCTGGGACTGAACAGGAAAGAAAATTGACTTTGGTTTAAACAAGCTTGTTTGTACTCCAGTCCCCTATTCCCTTCACCCTGTAGATTGTGTAAGAGGTCTAGGGTTTATTCATCCAGACCATCTCTCCAACATTATTGTCCTGTACTTTCACTTTCTAGAGTAATTAGGTTCTTTATTATTATTATTATTATTATTATTGGTTATTTGTAGAGTGCCAACAGATTCCGCAACGCTATTAACAAAGGCGGAGTACTACTACTTTACTTTAAAGGGAAATGAATCCCACATTTTATTCTTTAATTCTTTATTCTTTAATTATTCAGCTTGGGTGCTGAACCAAAAATGGCCCAGCTCCTCAGCTTACATTCCTGATTTTTCAAATAAAGATACCAAGAGAACGAAGAAAAGTTGATAATAGATGTAAATTAAAAAGTTGCTTAAAAATTGCATGTTCTATCTGAATTATGAAAGAAAACATTTGGGTTTCATATCCTTTTAATGTGCTGTAATTAATTACACAAATAACTCAGGCTGATAGCTTTATACCCCAGAGATAATTTATAATGTACAAAAGAGCAGGAAATATCTTTGCATGCTGCTATAACTAGAGATAGGTTGGTAAACTGATGAGACTTTATATGCTTTTCCGAGCACAATGCTTGGGAGATGCCTTAGGCCTATATGTTGATGATGCTGCAGTTATTTTACCTATATACATTTGACCACAGGGTCTACCCAGACAAAATGATTCAAAGATAATTGTTACTTCAGCTGGGCCTTGGCTGCTGCCTCTTTTTTGTATTTCACTGTCCGGCTGCTTTGTGCCATTGTGGTCAAGAGTAATAATCTCTCAACTACAGAAGAGCATTCAGTAACCTGGTGCATCCATCTTGTGTGGACATTTAAAGGGACACTCAAGTCAAAATTAAACGTTCATGATTCAGAAAGAGCATGCAATTTTAAACAACTTTCCAATTTATTCCCATTAACAAAATGTGCTTTTTATATTTACACTACTGTGCATGTGCAAGAATTCCCAGAATATATGTATATGCATTTGTGATTGGCTGATACATGATAAAGGGGGAGTAGAAATAGACATATTTTTTAAATTTGTCAGAACAAAATCTACTACTAATTTGAAGTCTAGACTCAGTGCTATTGCATTGTCTTTTTATCATGCATTTGTTGATTATGCAAATCTACTGTGTTGACTGTTCCTTTAACTGACAAAGTGTGTATAGAGGGCATATGCCTAGAATGAAACATGGGTGTAAGCAGCAGTTTTAGCAGGAGCACAAAAAAAATGGCAATAATGATATCATGAATGTAGACAAGCAAGCACAAGATAAATGTACTGAACCGTGATGCAGTTTGGTATGTTTTGCTGGCTAGGACTGAATATAATTCTACAAGGACATGCAGACCATCTTTCATCTCTAAATGTATTAAACCTGCCAATTAAGCAGGTCCCCATTCTGTAAATAAAACTATATTTTTATACTTGACAGAGAACCCTCTTTTTTTAGCATCACACTGCTCCAAACAGGAATTTTCCCAGACCTGGGCATATTCCTTGTAGGTACAGCCCATTTGGGAGTGGCAAGTAATAGAGGAAGATGTTACTATAAAATAGATTATGTTGTGCACGAGTCTGGGGATATTATAGGTGTGTGTTTCAACAAGAGTCTGTGCACATATTTGGGTATATGCAAGTCATGTATAAGTCTTGCACAAAAGGTCATGATCTAGTAGATGAGCTAGTCTAGAAGTTTATACAAGTGTATTCTGGGCACGTGTGTGAGCAGTAACAGATTTTTTTCTTTGGGCAATGTAGGCTACTACCTTGGTTCCCCTCACATTGATTATGTACCTATTTAAAGGGACAGTCTAGTATAAATTAAACTTTCACTATTCAGATAGGACTTTTAATTTTAATCAACTTTCCAATTTATTTTTATCATCAAATTTGCTTTTTTCTCTTGGTATTCTTAGTTTAAACTAAACCTAGGTAGGCTCATATGCTAATTTCTAAACCTTTGAGGGCTGCCTCTTATCACAGGCTTTTTAAATCTCTTTTTCAACACAAAGAGACAGAAAGTACACGTGGGCCATATAGATAACACTGTGTTCAGGCACAGAAAGTTATTTAAGATCTAACAGAATACAATGCTAAATTTAAGACAATAGATAATAAACAGTCACAGTCATGTGATCAGGGGGCTGGAAGAAGGTTCCTAGATACAAGGTAATCACAGAGGTAAAAAGTACATTAATATAACTGTGCTGGTTATGCAAAACTGGGGAATGGGTAATAAAGGGATTATCTATCTTTTAAAACAATAACAATTCTATGGTAGACTGTCCCTTTAAGTGACACAGATTTATGAATAATTGTCCACTGTCTTGAATTCAGTTGGCATATTAAGTCAGGCACATGATATTTGTAGGCATCAATGTTCTGTGCACACTTAAATGACCTCAGCCAGGTTAGCCCCCAAATTAAAATTTTAAAACAAACTTCATTCAGTTGGTCAGATTGTTGTTTTGGTTAGATCAACCATACAAGGAGCGGTATTAAAGGGACACTGAACCCAAATGTTTTCTTTCGTGATTCAGATAGAGCATGCAATTTTAAGCAACTTTCTAATTTACGCCTATTATCAATTTTTCTTCATTCTCTTGCTATCTTTATTTGAAAAAGAAGTAATCAAAGCTATTTTTTTGTTCAGTAACCTGGACAGCTCCCTTTTATAATGGTGGGTGCATTTATCCACCAATTAGAAAGAAAAACCCAGATTGTTCACCAAAAATGGGCCGGCAGCTAAAATTACATTCTTGCTTTTCAAATAAAGATACCAAGAGAATGAAGAAAAATTTGATAATAGGAGTAAATTAGAAAGTTGCTTAAAATTGCATGCTCTATCTGAATCACAAAAGAAAAGAATTTGGGTACTGTGTCCCTTTAACAATTATTTTGAAGGGTTCTAACCAGTAATCAGCCTCCTTATCAAAAAATTGGACAATGATTTATTTTATTTGATAGATATTTGTTAGATCAAGTATGATCAGCTCTGTAATTAACATAATTACAGAGTTATTAGGTTTTAAATTAAATTGGTTTGGCCCCCAGAAATCAACATTTCAGTAAAAGAATCATTCAGGCTAATAGATATTTGTTAGATCAAGTTTTTATAACGTTAGATCAAACAAGCTAAAGCTGATGTTAACAATAATTTGGAGAGGGGGCTACCCGTCATCAACCCCCACCCCTTAACAAAAATTGATATTTGTTAGATCCGTTTTAGTTCAAGTGTTTAAAGTGTTAGATCTAACTTGCAAAAGGTGGTATCAATAATCATATCATGGGAGTTACGGAGCAAGATAATTAGACAGCCATTACAAGTGGCCGGTTATTGCTACCACTAGCAATTAGCGCTTTTAAAAATAACCAGAGATCCGATCTCTGGTTAATTTTATCAATTGAATTTTTTAAGTGGAGGACTAGTTTAATACATAATATCTCTGTAATTATATTGGGTATAAAAAAAGAACGGACTGATCAAACCTGAACAAACATCTATTGAATTATATAACTTTTTGTACAATTTATATTATGGAAGCTAACAGCCTATTATAACGAAAACGTAGAAGCTCCCATGATATCATTATTAATACCACCTTTTGCAAGTTAGATCTAACAATGTAAACACTTAAACTAAATTGATCTAACAAATATCTATGATTTTTTTTTGTCTGAAATTCTTATTTGGGGGGCCAGACCATCCCAATTTAATAGGATGAGTATATCCATATGTTATATTGTGTCTGTACATAGGTATGGGTGTGTATATATGATAGGATGAATATATCCATATGTTTTATTGTGACTGTACATACTGTAGGTATGGGTGTGTGTATATGATAGGATGAATGTATCCATATGCTTTATTGTGTCTGTACATAGGTATGGGTGTGTGATATGATAGGATGAATGTATCCATATGTTTTATTGTGTGTCTGTACATAGCTATGGGTGTGTGTATATGATAGGATGAATGTATCCATATGTTTTATTGTGTGTCTGTACATAGGTATGGGTGTGTGTATATGATATAATGAATGTATCCATATGTTTTATTATGTGTCTGTACATAGGTATGGGTGTGTATATATGATAGGATGAATGTATCCATATGTTTTATTGTGTGCCTGTACATAGGTATGGGTGTGTGTACATGATAGGATGAATATATCCATTTGTTTTATTGTGTGTCTGTACATAGGTATGGGCATGTGTATATGATAGGATAAATGTATCCATATTTTTTATTGTGTGTCTGTACATAGGTATGAGTGTGTGTATATGATAGGATGAATGTATCCATATGTTTAATTGTGTGTCTGTACATAGTTATGGGTTTGTATGGGCATGTGTATATGATAGGATGAATGTATCCATATGTTGTATTGTGTGTCTGTACATAGGTATGGGTGTGTGTATATGATAGGATGAATATATCCATATGTTCTATTGTATCTGTACATAGGTATGGGTGTGTGTGTATATGATAGGATGAATGTATCCATATATTTTATTGTGTGTCTGTACATAGGTATGGGTGTGTGTGTATATGATAGGATGAATGTATCCATGTTTTATTGTGTGTTTGTACATAGGTATGGGTGTGTGTATATGATAGGATTAATATATCCATATGTTTTATTGTGTGTCTGTACATAGGTATAGTTGTGTGTGTATATGATAGGATGAATGTATCCATATATTTTATTGTGTGTCTGTACATAGGTATAAGTGTGTGTATATGATAGGATGAATGTATCCATATGTTTTATTGTGCATCTGTATATAGGTATGGGTATGTGTATATGATAGGATGAATGTATCCATATGTTTTATTGTGTGTCTGTATATAGGTATGGGTGTGTGTATATGATAGGATGAATGTATCCATATGTTTTATTGTGTGTCTGTATATAGGTATAAGTGTGTGTATATAATAGGATGAATGTACCCATATGTTTTATTGTGTCTGTACATAGGTATGGGTGTGTGTATATAATAGGACGAATGTATCCTTATGTTTTATTGTGCATCTGTATATAGGTATGGGCATGTGTATATGATAGGATGAATATATCCATATGTTTTATTGTGTGTCTGTACATAGGTATGGGTGTGTGTATATGATAGGATGAATGTATCCATATGTTTTATTGTGCATCTGTATATAGGTATGGGTGTGTGTGTATATGATAGGACGAATATATCCATATGTTTTATTGTGCATCTGTATATAGGTATTGGTGTTTGTATATGATAGGATGAATGTATCCATATGCTTTATTGTGTGTCTGTACATAGGTATGGGTGTGTGTATATGATAGGATGAATGTATCCATATGCTTTATTGTGTGTCTGTACATAGGTATGGGTGTGTGTATATGATAGGATGAATGTATCCATATGTTTTATTGTGTGTCTGTACATAGGTATGGGTGTGTATATGATAGGATGAATATATCCATATGTTTTATTGTGTGTCTGTACATAGGTATGGGCATGTGTATATGATAGGATGAATATATCCATATGTTGTATTGTGTGTCTGTACATAGGTATGGGTGCGTGTATATGATAGGATTAATATATCCATATGTTCTATTGTGTCTATACATAGGTATGGGTTTGTATGGGTGTGTGTATATAATAGGACGAATGTATCCATATGTTTTATTGTTTGTCTGTACATAGGTATAAGTGTGTGTATATGATAGGATGAATGTATCCATATGCTTTATTGTGTGTCTGTACATAAGTATGGGTGTGTGTATATGATAGGATGAATGTATCCATATGTTTTATTGTGTGTCTGTACATAGGTATGGGTGTGTGTATATGATAGGATGAATGTATCCATATGCTTTATTGTGTGTCTGTACATAGGTATAAGTGTGTGTATATGATAGGATGAATGTATCCATATGCTTTATTGTGTCTGTACATAGGTATGGGTGTGTGTATATGATAGGATGAATGTATCCATATGTTTTATTGTGTGTCTGTACATAACTATGGGTGTGTGTATATGATAGGATGAATGTATCCATATGCTTTATTGTGTCTGTACGTAGGTATGGGTGTGTGTATATGATAGGATGAATGTATCCATATGTTTTATTGTGTGTCTGTACATAGGTATGAGTATGTGTATATGATAGGATGAATGTATAGATGTTTTATTGTGTGTCTGTACATAAGTATGGGTGTGTGTATATGATAGAATTAATATATCTATATGTTTTATTGTGTGTCTGTACATAAGTATGGGTGTTTATGGGTGTGTGTATATGATAGGATCAATGTATCCATAAGTTTTATTGTGTGTCTGTTCATAGGTATGGGCATGTGTATATGATAGGATGAATGTATCCATATGTTTTATTGTGTGTCTGTACATAGGTATGGGTGTTTATGGGTGTGTGCATATGATAGGATGAATATATCCATATGTTCTATTGTATCTGTACATAGGTATGGGTGTGTGTGTATATGATAGGATGAATGTATCCATATATTTTATTGTGTGTCTGTACATAAGTATGGGTGTGTGTATATGATAGGATGAATGTACCCATGTTTTATTGTGCGTCTGTACATATGTATGGGTGTGTATATGATAGGATGAATAAATCCATATGTTGTATTTTGTGTCTGTACATAGGTATGGGTGTGTGTATATGATAGGATGAATGTATCCATATATTTTATTGTGTGTCTGTACATAGGTATGGGTGTGTGTATATGATAGGATGAATGTATCCATATGTTTTATTGTGTGTCTGTATATAGGTATAAGTGTGTGTATATAATAGGATGAATGTACCCATATGTTTTATTGTGTCTGTACATAGGTATAGTTGTGTGTGTATATGATAGGATGAATGTATCCATATATTTTATTGTGTGTCTGTACATAGGTATAAGTGTGTGTATATGATAGGATGAATGTATCCATATGTTTTATTGTGCATCTGTATATAGGTATGGGTATGTGTATATGATAGGATGAATGTATCCATATGTTTTATTGTGTGTCTGTATATAGGTATGGGTGTGTGTATATGATAGGATGAATGTATCCATATGTTTTATTGTGTGTCTGTATATAGGTATAAGTGTGTGTATATAATAGGATGAATGTACCCATATGTTTTATTGTGCATCTGTATATAGGTATGGGTGTGTGTGTATATGATAGGACGAATATATCCATATGTTTTATTGTGCATCTGTATATAGGTATTGGTGTTTGTATATGATAGGATGAATGTATCCATATGCTTTATTGTGTGTCTGTACATAGGTATGGGTGTGTGTATATGATAGGATGAATGTATCCATATGCTTTATTGTGTGTCTGTACATAGGTATGGGCATGTGTATAAGATAGGATGAATGTATCCATATGTTTTATTGTGTGTCTGTACATAGGTATGGGTGTGTATATGATAGGATGAATATATCCATATATTTTATTGTGTGTCTGTACATAGGTATGGGCATGTGTATATGATAGGATGAATATATCCATATGTTGTATTGTGTGTCTGTACATAGGTATGGGTGCGTGTATATGATAGGATTAATATATCCATATGTTCTATTGTGTCTATACATAGGTATGGGTTTGTATGGGTGTGTGTATATAATAGGACGAATGTATCCATATGTTTTATTGTTTGTCTGTACATAGGTATAAGTGTGTGTATATGATAGGATGAATGTATCCATATGCTTTATTGTGTGTCTGTACATAGGTATAAGTGTGTGTATATGATAGGATGAATGTATCCATATGTTTTATTGTGTGTCTGTACATAGGTATGGGTGTGTGTATATGATAGGATGATTGTATCCATATGCTTTATTGTGTCTGTACATAGGTATGGGTGTGTGTATATGATAGGATGAATGTATCCATATGTTTTATTGTGTGTCTGTACATAGGTATGGGTATGTGTATATGATAGGATGAATGTATAGATGTTTTATTGTGTGTCTGTACATAAGTATGGGTGTTTATGTGTGTGTGTATATGATAGGATGAATGTATCCATATGCTTTATTGTGTGTCTGTACATAGGTATGGGTGTGTGTATATGATAGAATTAATATATCTATATGTTTTATTGTGTGTCTGTACATAAGTATGGGTGTTTATGGGTGTGTGTATATGATAGGATCAATGTATCCATAAGTTTTATTGTGTGTCTGTTCATAGGTATGGGCATGTGTATATGATAGGATGAATGTATCCATGTTTTATTGTGTGTCTGTACATAGGTATGGGCATGTGTATATGATAGGATGAATGTATCCATGTTTTATTGTGTGTCTGTACATAGGTATGGGTGTGTGTATATGATAGGATGAATATATCCATATGTTTTATTGTGTGTCTGTACATAGGTATGGGTGTGTGTATATGATAGGATGAATGTATCCATGTTTTATTGTGTGCCTTTACATAGGTATGGGTGTGTGTATATGATAGGATGAATATATCCATATGTTTTATTGTGTGTCTGTACATAGGTATGGGCATGTGTATATGATAGGATGAATGTATCCATGTTTTATTGTGTGTCTGTACATAGGTATCAGTGTGTGTATATGATTGGATGAATGTATCCATATGTTTTATTGTGTGTCTGTACATAGGTATGGGTGTGTGTAGGATATGATGAATGTGTGTGTATATATGTTTTATTGTGTCTGTACATAGTTATGGGGGTTTATGATAGGATGAATGTATCCATATGTTTTATTGTGTGTCTGTACATACGTATGGGTGTGTGTATGATAGGATGAATGTATCTATATGTTTTATTGTGTGTCTATACTTAGTTATGGGGGGTGTATGATAGGATGCAATTCTGAATGTATCCATATGTTTTATTGTGTGCCTGTACATAGGTATGGGTGTGAGGATAGGATGAATATATCCATGTTTTATTGTGTCTGTACTTAGGTATGGGGTGTGTATATGATAGAATGTATCAATATGTTTTATTGTGTGTCTGTACATACGTATGGGTGTGTGTATGATAGGATGAATGTATCCATGTTTTATTGTATGTCTGTACATAGGTATGGGTGTGTGTATATGATAGGATGAATGTATCCATATGTTTTATTGTGTGTCTGTACATAGGTATGGGTGTGTGATATGATAGGATGAATGTATCCATATGTTTTATTGTGTGTCTGTACATAGCTATGGGTGTGTGTATATGATAGGATGAATGTATCCATATGTTTTATTGTGTGTCTGTACATAGGTATGGGTGTGTGTATATGATATGATGAATGTATCCATATGTTTTATTGTGTCTGTACATAGATATAGGGTGTGTGTATATGATAGTATGAATGTATCCATATGTATTATTATGTGTCTGTACATAGGTATGGGTGTGTATATATGATAGGATGAATGTATCCATATGCTTTATTGTGTCTGTACGTAGGTATGGGTGTGTGTATATGATAGTATGAATGTATCCATATGTTTTATTGTGTGTCTGTACATAGGTATGGGTGTGTGTATATGATAGGATGAATGTATAGATGTTTTATTGTGTGTCTGTACATAAGTATGGGTGTTTATGTGTGTGTGTATATGATAGGATGAATGTATCCATATGCTTTATTGTGTGTCTGTACATAGGTATGGGTGTGTGTATATGATAGAATTAATATATCTATATGTTTTATTGTGTGTCTGTACATAAGTATGGGTGTTTATGGGTGTGTGTATATGATAGGATCAATGTATCCATAAGTTTTATTGTGTGTCTGTTCATAGGTATGGGCATGTGTATATGATAGGATGAATGTATCCATGTTTTATTGTGTGTCTGTACATAGGTATGGGTGTGTGTATATGATAGGATGAATATATCCATATGTTTTATTGTGTGTCTGTACATAGGTATGGGTGTGTGTATATGATAGGATGAATGTATCCATGTTTTATTGTGTGCCTTTACATAGGTATGGGTGTGTGTATATGATAGGATGAATATATCCATATGTTTTATTGTGTGTCTGTACATAGGTATGGGCATGTGAATATGATAGGATGAATGTATCCATGTTTTATTGTGTGTCTGTACATAGGTATGGGTGTGTGTATATGATAGGATGAATGTATCCATATGCTTTATTGTGTGTCTGTACATAGGTATGGGTGTGTGTATATGATAGGATGAAAGTATCCATATGTTTTATTGTGCATCTGTACATAGGTATGGGTGTGTGTAGGATATGATAAATGTGTGTGTATATATGTTTTATTGTGTCTGTACATAGTTATGGGGGTTTATGATAGGATGAATGTATCCATATGTTTTATTGTGTGTCTGTACATAGGTATGGGTGTGTGTATGATAGGATGAATGTATCTATATGGTTTATTGTGTGTCTATACTTAGTTATGGGGGGTGTATGATAGGATGCAATTCTGAATGTATCCATATGTTTTATTGTGTGCCTGTACATAGGTATGGGTGTGAGGATAGGATGAATATATCCATGTTTTATTGTGTCTGTACTTAGGTATGGGGTGTGTATATGATAGAATGTATCAATATGTTTTATTGTGTGTCTGTACATAACTATGGGTGTGTATATGATAGGATGAATGTATCCATGTTTTATTGTATGTCTGTACATAGGTATGGGTGTGTGTATATGATAGGATGAATTAATCCATATGTTTTATTGTGTGTCTGTACATAGGTATGGGTGTGTGTATATGATAGGATGAATGTATCCATATGCTTTATTGTGTGTCTGTACATAGGTATGGGTGTGTGTATATTATAGAATTAATATATCTATATGTTTTACTGTGTGTCTGTACATAAGTATGGGTGTTTATGGGTGTGTGTATATGATAGGATAAATGTATCCATATGCTTTATTGTGTGTCTGTACATAGGTATGGGTGTGTGTATATGATAGAATTAATATATCTATATGTTTTATTGTGTGTCTGTACATAAGTATGGGTGTTTATGGGGGTGTGTATATTATAGGATGAATGTATCCATAAGTTTTATTGTGTGTCTGTTCATAGGTATGGGCATGTGTATATGATAGGATGAATGTATCCATGTTTTATTGTGTGTCTGTACATAGGTATGGGTGTGTGATATGATAGGATGAATATATCCATATGTTTTATTGTGTGTCTGTACATAGGTATGGGTGTGTGTATATGATAGGAAGAATGTATCCATGTTTTATTGTGTGTCTGTACATAGGTATGGGTGTGTGTATATGATAGAATTAATATATCTATATGTTTTATTGTGTGTCTGTACATAGGTATGGGTGTGTGTATATGATAGAATTAATATATCTATATGTTTTATTGTGTGTCTGTTCATAGGTATGGGCATGTGTATATGATAGGATGAATGTATCCATATGTTTTATTGTGTGTCTGTACATAGGTATAGGTGTGTGTATATGATAGGATGAATGTATCCATATGCTTTATTGTGTGTCTGTACATAGGTATAGTTGTGTGTGTATATGATAGGATGAATGTATCCTTATAATTTATTGTTTGTCTGTACATAGGTGTAAGAGTGTGTTTATGATAGGATGAATGTATCCATATGTTTTATTGTGTGTCTGTACATATTTATGGGCATGTGTATATGATAGGATGAATGTATCCATATGTTTTATTGTGTGTCTGTACATATTTATGGGCATGTGTATATGATAGGATGAATGTATCCATATGCTTTATTGTGTGTCTGTATATAGGTATGGCAGTGTATGTATATGATAGGATGAATGTATCCATATATTTTATTGTGTGTCTGTACATAAGTATGGGTGTGTGTATATGATAGGATGAATGTATCCATATGTTTTATTGTGTGTCTGTACATATGTATGGGTGTGTGTATATGATAGGATGAATGTATCCATATGTTTTATTGTGTGTCTGTACATAAGTATGGGTGTGTGTATATGATAGGATAAATGTATAGATGTTTTATTGTGTGTCTGTACATAGGTATGGGTGTGTGTATATGATAGGATGAATATATCCATATTTTTT